>NC_030974.1:0-195199 GCF_001298625.1 Saccharomyces eubayanus | reverse complement strand
ATGATTCTGTTCCTCTTTTTATATGTTGTCATTCATTGATCCTATTACAATATCAATCCTTGCGCTTCAGCTTCCATTAATTTCGACGACACTTTGAATCTTAACTTACTGGTCTAGTAATTAGTGTCATCTTTTAGCACCGTATATAATAGTAATAGATGGACGATAGTAGGATCTTGTTCCAACACAATCATATAGTTTAGTTACGTTTTACAGGTGAGCAAAATATATGCAGCCGTACAGATCGTCTTATTTATTCAAACGGCTAGCCAAGAATACTATTTTAGACCTGTCGGCAGAACATCCTTTATAAATGTTTACCGCGATAAAGTCTGAAAAAACTGCAACGTGGTGAAGGTGAAGAGATAGTAATTCTACAAGTGAACACAGTAAAAAAAGCAATTACGGGCATATTTTGCAAGATCCTTTTTGTAAAATTGCAAATTAGATTAAGGTAGCAATATTTATCTAACAATATGACGAGTGGTATTTTAAAAACTTTATTTATAATTATTCACAACTCTCGCTGATTGGAAATAGAAAAACAATAACGAAAAAAAAGATGTTTAAAAAAATTACGCGGCTTATATTTACCACGAAAGACGCATAACATCAACTCGACTGACGTGCCTGTTGAGGTATRRA
The DNA here is from genome assembly GCF_001298625.1 of Saccharomyces eubayanus. Lineage (NCBI taxonomy): Eukaryota > Fungi > Ascomycota > Saccharomycetes > Saccharomycetales > Saccharomycetaceae > Saccharomyces > Saccharomyces eubayanus. The sequence goes on along the minus strand of NC_030974.1, from coordinate 194,554 downwards.
CAATATCCGTAATTTAAACACCTACTAGCCAAAAGTACAATTTCACAATACAACATGGAAATCGCAGACCTTCAAGAAAAAGCGCAAGTGGTTTAGTGGTAAAATCCAACGTTGCCATCGTTGGGCCCCCGGTTCGATTCCGGGCTTGCGCATTTCTTTTTATCTTTCTTGTATTTCAAGTTGTTTTTTGCCAATTGAATTGCTTGAAAGCTAATTCTTTTTTATATATATTCTCTGTCATAGTCAACAATAGGGACAACGAAAATTAGACTTTTTAACTTTTTTTAGACATCTCCAGTTATGCCCTATTGTTTCTATTTGTTTCCTATTATTCTTTTCGCTTGAGATTACTTACTATTAAGCAGAATCGCCTTTCCTTCCCTTACTTGCATACATGAAGAGATCAAAACTGCGCCGTTGGGCCGCATGAAACTGCACACGAGATCGAATCATTCTTGGCAGTTACCGGAAGTGTTGCCTTTCCATGGTACTCCGGTCTTCCTTAGCGACGTGTATATGTATAGCATCTATTTTCTTATAGCTCAATGCTCCCCGCTAACAGGAAACCCATAGAGCTGTGTCAGCTAACTTGAAAAAATGCTATTATTTAAGCCACATAGACGAAACATACAAAAGACGAAGCAGAAATCATAGCATGTAGTACCTGTTTTTCTTCTTTAGCTTTTACACGCCCCAATATATAAATATATAAGGACGACCGCTCACGTTTTACAATGACCTACGCTTCAGTCAGCATCAACACTCCCCCACCATATCTTACTTTGGCCAGCAACGAAAAATTGCCAGTCGTGTTATCCATCGCTGGAACAGACCCCAGTGGTGGTGCTGGTCTGGAAGCTGATATGAAAACTATCACGGCGCACAGATGTTATGCCATGACATGTGTCACCTCTGTAAATGTTCAAACTCCAGCAAAAGTCTACAGTATTCACAACACACCAAAGGATGTTGTATCTCAAATCTTGGACACCAATTTACAAGACATGAAATGTGATGTTATCAAGACCGGTATGCTTACCGTACCTGCTATTGAGGTTTTGCACGAAAAGTTGTTGCAACTTGGTGAAAATAGACCTAAACTGGTGGTTGATCCAGTCTTTGTTGCTACTGCCGGTTCTTCATTAGCTGGCGAAGATGTAGTTACTTTGATTAGGGACAAAATTGCTCCTTTTGCAGAAGTTTTGACACCTAATATTCCAGAGTGTTTCAAACTGCTAGGCGAAGAAAGAAAAATTAACAAACTGCATGATATTTTTGAAATAGGTAAGGAACTTGCCAAAATCACTAAATGTGCCAATATCCTAGTGAAAGGTGGCCATATTCCATGGAGTGACGAAGGTGAAAAATACATTACCGATGTTCTTTACTTAGGTGCAGAACAAAAGTTTATCGTCTTTAAAGGCAATTTCGTCAATACCACGCACACCCATGGTACCGGATGCACTCTTGCTTCTGCCATTGCGTCCAACCTAGCTCGTGGTTATTCTCTTCCTCAATCTGTTTACGGTGGTGTTGAATACGTCCAAAATGCCGTGGCCATTGGCTGTGATGTTACCAACCCACAAATTAAGGATAATGGCCCAATAAATCATGTCTATGCTATAGAAATCCCACTAGAAAAAATGATTACCGATGAATGCTTTACCGCACTAGACGTCTTACCTAAAAAGCAAATTGCAAGTGCTGCTGACAAAATTCCAGGCGGCAATTTTTTCGAATACTTGATCAATCACCCTAAAGTTAAGCCACACTGGGACTCATATGTGAACCACGAATTTGTTAAAAAGGTGGCTGACGGTACATTAGAGCGTAAGAAGTTCAGATTCTTTATTGAACAAGATTATGCATACTTAGTTGACTACGCTAGAGTTCACTGTATCGCGGGTAGTAAAGCTCCATGTCTAGAAGATATAGAGAAGGAATTATCCATTGTTGCAAGTGTTCGTAATGAAATGGGTGAGCATGAAAAGAGACTAACGGAAGAATTTGGTGTCCCAGACCAAGCATACTTCCAAAACATTGCTAGAGGACCAGCATTAAAGGCCTACTCTCGTTACTTCAATGATGTTTCCAGAAGAGGTAACTGGCAAGAGTTAGTTGCCGCCTTGACTCCTTGTTTAATGGGTTATGGTTATGCTTTGACCAAGATGAAGGGTAAAGTCACTGCAGCTGAGGGTTCTGCTTACTACAAGTGGTGTGAAACTTACAGTTCTCCATGGTACTGTGCTGCCATGGCCGAAGGTGAACTACTTCTAAATCACATCTTGGAAACATACCCTCCAGAGCAACTTGATACATTGGTGACGATCTATGCTGAAGTTTGTGAATTGGAAACTAATTTCTGGACTGCCGCCCTAGAATACGAATGATAGATAAAATGACTTATACAACAAGATAAATATTTTTTATGTAACAAATTATAAAACAAATAAAAAAAATGACGTACAAGAATGCCTTGTTAGCAATCTATAAAACAAAGCTTCTTTTCAAACATAAATACATTTATTTATTTAGCCTTTTCATCACACATCATTCTATCGATAAAAAAAAGTAAACCGTTAAAATCAAAGTAGCATGATACATTAAACATTAATTCATGAGTTTTTTTCGAAACCTTCATCGCGAACCATTTGTGCATTAACTTTAGCTGATTCCGGATCCAAATAGAATTTTCTCACAAATTGGAAATTACTTCTATCCAACTCTATAACTAGCGGAATACCGTTAGGGATGTCGACATCCTTGATATCTTCGTCAGAGACGCCCTCCAAGATTTTCAACAGCGATCTAACAGAACTACCATGTCCCACTATAACACATGATTCTTGGTTGTTTTTTCTAGCAATAGATAAAATAGCGTCATTTAAGAAGGGTCTCAATCTAGTGACCACTTCACAAAGAGATTCACTTTCAGGTAAAAGTTCATTAGCATTTTCTTCTGCGACATATTTTAAGCGTCTATTAGGCTCCTTAAAATCATAGCCGGTGGAGGAACCTTGATCATTCTCCTCTTGAACCATTTCCAAACTCAAGTCGACTTTAGGCGGCTTCCCATCGTAATCTCTTCTGATATACATATACTTTTCCTTGCCGTATTCTTTTAAGACTTTTGGTTTTCTTTGTCCTTGCCATGAACCATAATGGCGCTCATTCAATCTCCAAGTTTGGAACACAGGTATCTCTCCTCGCAACCCTATATCATGTAGTTCTTCATTGATGTCTGTATCTATAGTAATTATGCGGTTTTGGTGTCCTATTTTTAATTCTTCGAGAAGGACGTCCATAGTTTGCTCAGTTCGGACCAATCTTGAAGTATAACCAATTTGAGGCAAAGGGATGTTATTTGTGTCGCTATATTGCTTGATCAATTTTGCGGAATGGCGAGCCTGAGATTTACCTTTTTCAGTTAGTTTGGCATCTATCCATCCACAGAATATATTCTCTGAGTTCAGTTCGCTTTGACCATGTCTTAAAATAAATAGTTTAAAAGTGTCGCCAACAGTCATATTTCGTACCACTAGTAATCGTATCTCAGCTCTCTTGGTCCCCTCGGGAAGGTGTTTTGGTAATCTGTTCAATTGTACGCTTTTTTTTCGCTGTTAATTATAGCAGTACTTCTATTGTTCTATTAAACTTTTCAATGGATTTCGGCATTATCAATCATTTCACAATTCAATCTGAAATGAAAAAAAAAAAAAAAAGAAGAAAAGAAGAAACAAATAAAGAAAGCAGATTTGATTAGCAATAGGTGTTGACTAGCCTCTTTCCGTTCATTCGATTTCTGTTACTTATACAATTAAATAGCTTTGACTAAGCATTACGTAACAATTGCTTATTCAAACTTTGGCTGCTAAAATGACATTTACAGTTCTCTATCCAGGAAGGATTGTAACATGCCTCGCGGAGTTTCTTCGTATTCTACCAAAGAAACATTCTCGCCATTGACATGTGAATTTGCCTGAATAAATTGCCTTCTTGGTAATCTCTTGGAAACAACAATGTCTCTCAAAGAGGCCAAATCTGGTGTCACAGTTGATCTATCGATAAAATACTTACTACCTTGTTCCACGTCACCTGAGCATTTGTAAACATGTAAATGTTGTAAGTAGTCCTTTACACATTCAAGCCCGGCAGTCTTGATGAGAGTTTTATCCAACTTGATGGTGAAGTCATCCATCGTGTCGTTGATTTCCAACTTTAGGAAATTCTTGTCTTTACAATGCTTCATGAATGTTTTCATGATAGAGTATCTCGCTTGCATGTGTGGTTGCCCCCATTTTCCAGTTTTAGGGTTCCAATATTCTAGCGCCAATAGACCTGCACGGGCCATTTGTAAATACCCAGCATATACCACATTATCCTGAGATTCCTCATCATGAAAACCAAAAATATCCAAAATCTTCCTATTAGTAATCAAAAACATGGCGATTACTTCAGCACGACACTCTTCAAAGGGACCCGCTAATTGTCCAAATTTTGAGCCCCAAGTTTCTCCCAACTTGTAGTACGTCTTCACGGAATTCCCGTCCAAACCCAAAGGTGGATGGTCCTTATCAAAGTTGAACCCATCTGTAAATTCGGTCAATAGTTTCCCTGATCCATGGCCTAATAATTCATGGATTCCTACTTGAACTTCAAAGGATTCACTCTGATACTGTTCAAAAATTAAACGATCTTCGGCGGAAATGAAACTTGGTGGGTGCTTAGATGAGCTTTTGGCAGCCGCGCTCAAGATGTTCCCTAAAGAAACATTCTTGAACCCGATCTTTAATCTGACATCGTCATAATTTGGGATATTGATACCTGCTGGTATTCCCGACCCTGTGAATGTTAGAACTTCTAGGGAGGTGAAATCTGGTGGGTTAAAGTTCGGCTTTTCATAATCTTCAGACCACGGTAATAACGAAATAAATTCTTCAGCGTTGTTAACCAAACTAGAAAATTTGGCAGTACGTTTTTTGTTCTGAATAGCAACCAATGATTCAAATTCCCCGATTATACCAGAAGGTTCTCTGTATGTTTCGATGAATCCAATGTTCGTTTCGATGATGGGAGAAATATCCTTCACCCATAATTTTTGTGCTTCCTTATGAGAATGCGATGAGCCCGTGACGAAATGGTCGATGTATTCTTGAAGCATCGCTTTTTGAGTATCATTGGCTGCGTAATTTTGAGCCTCTTTTAGGTACGAAGCTATTAAACGCATCTCACGTGAGTGGTCACCGAATATGAATTCCACTTTGGTTGTATTATTGAGCAATATGATCTGTCCATTAGGATAGGTCTCTGCTATTTCGTTTTTAACATTCTCAGAAGCAACCCAGATTTGAAAAGATCGATCATCGATTTTTTTGATTCTTGTATTCTCAGGCAAGATGGCAAGTTCTGCGAATAGTTGCTCTTTTAAGAGGGCCATATCTTCAGGTGTTACAGGTTGACCCAGATAATATGCTGAAGTGTAACCTTGAGAAGGGAACCCTAAGAGAGCAGCCTTTTCGTCCACGTGGTAGACACCAACCGCGACCAACTCATTGATAGTGGAGAAAAGTTTATGAGATGTGAAGTTATGGTTGACGTCTGCAGGCGACAAGGTCGACGGAGATGAAGAAGGGTCGATTTTCGCCAACTTCAAAAGTTTTTGGAAGAATTCCACTTCACAACGAGGAATGAATTTACTGTCACCAAAGGATTTGTAATTACCCAAATTGGATAAAAATTGAGATACGTATTCTAGATAGAATTCCGTTTGTTGCTTTTCAGTACTATCGTCCACTGGGTACTGACCACTTAAGTTTGCGTGAATAGCAAGGACTAGGTCAAAGATCGGTTCAGTTTCATGAGAGACTTGTCTCATCACCACCCTTGAACCTGCGTGGGATGCCTTTGACATGAAATGTGCATATTTTTGCTCTTTTTCAGTCAATTGAGGAAAATATTCTGTTTTTACAGAAAGCATGCTCAAAGGAGCATCATGATCTGCGAAATACTGATTCATTTTGGGGGGTGACAATGCTGCTATCTGCTTTCTCCCCTTCAATATATGGCCTTACTTTTTCTTTTGGCCTCTTTTTTTCTCGCAAAATTGATTGAAATTTCGGCTACCTAAAAAGTACTACTAAAAGTAATTTCAAAACGGAAATATTTCTTTTTTTGCATTTTTATCCAGTTACTATATTTTTATTCTATAGTATTTATATTTATAAATATACATACGTCTACATATGTACTTGCACTATGAGAGAGTGCGGTAAGTTTGGTTTTTGAGGTAGAGAGAGTTAATTGGCTTACAAAGTCAATTCTTCACTTCTAGATTTTTTGGCCTCACCGTACTTCTTAATTCTGATGGCTTGAATGGCGATGAAACCAGTGGTGTCAGTAGGCAAGAACCCGGTCAATTCATCCATAGATGATTCAGTTGGGTCGTACAACTTTTCAGTCTTGGTAGATCTACCCAAGATGCTGACGCTACCCTTATATAGTCTGACTCTAACGGTACCGTTGACACTATTTTGGGAAGGTTGGATCATGGATCTGATGTATTCACATTCTGGGGTGAAGTAGGAACCGTTGTATATCAACCTAGAGTAGTTTGGTGTAACGAAGGAGTCTCTCAATTGACGAACTTCTCTGTCCAAGGTCAAACCTTCCAAATCAACGTGGGCTCTTCTCAAAACGGTCAATGGGGCCTGTTCGTAACAACCTCTGGATTTCAAGTTGATGTAACGATCTTCGACGATATCGATTCTACCGACACCGTTGGCTCTGGCCAAATTGGATGCTGCCAAGAAGACGTCCAAAGGCTTGGTCACAGAGGTTTCCTTGGAGGTTTTGTTGTCTGTGTAGGTCAACTTAACTGGTAGACCACGCTCGAAGTCGATAGTCAAATCTTGTGGTTGGTCTGGAGCATCCATTGGGTCCACGGTCAACTTCCACATGTCCTTTGGTGGGGTGGTATCTGGGTCTTCCAAGATACCGGCTTCGTAAGAGATATGAGCTTCGTTTTCGTCAGTGGACCATGGCTTGGACTTTGTTTGGGTGACTGGGATACCCTTTTGGGCAGCGTAGTCCAACAAGTCCTTTCTACCGGCAAATCTTTCGAAAAATTCTGGCAATCTCCATGGAGTAATACACACGACATCTGGCTTCAAAGCGTAGAAAGATAGTTCGAATCTGATCTGGTCATTACCTTTACCAGTACATCCGTGAGAAACGGCGAAACAACCTTCTTGCTTAGCAACATCGATTTGGGCCTTGGCAATAACCGGTCTAGCCAAAGAAGTACCCAATAAATAAACGTCTTCGTACACAGCATTGACCTGCACAGCAGGGAACAAAATGTCCTTGACGAATTCTTCACGACAGTCCACACTAACAAACTTACAAGCACCGATCTTCAAAGCCTTTTCTCTAGCGGCATCAAAATCTTCTTCTTGACCCAAGTTAGCCATGAAAGCCACAACTTCGTAGCCTTCATCCAGCAACCAAGCCAAAATGACGGAGGTATCCAAACCACCAGAGTAAGCCAAACAAACCTTTCCTTTAGACATTGTGATATGCGAGTATGTGTATTTTTTGTATGTGTGTGTGCGTAAATTAGAACGATGTTCTTATTGATGTTATCAAGACAGACAAGAGGAGAAGAGAAAGGGAAACAAGACGAGACAAGAATAAGAGAGGCAATGGCATGCGTATTAATATACCAATGGGTGCAACCCAGCCCACCCGTGGACACCTGTTCAGATTGCACTATCTGCTCTTGCGCAGTCATGGATCTGATCCAATAAGGTGAGTAATCTCTCTCTCCTGCCTTTAAATGACTCTTCCGCACGGCACCGCTAATGGAAATAACATGCGACGGCGGAATGCCACGGGCAAAAACCGCATGAGTCACGGCAATCGTGCGGTCGTCGGTAGTGACCGCGGCGAGCTTATCTCATTAGCGGAATCCATGGGGCATAATACGGCAGTCGGTTGGAGCAGTGGGTTGTAGATAACAGATAACCTTAAGGCGGAGGCATCTTGAGACGGTCAATGTGGTAGTGGATGGAGGGGTCGTGTCTTTCGTTATTTGGGGCGTAATATGTAGACGAGAATAGCAGTAAAGTAGTAATCGTATATATATAGAAATTAACGTTAAAGGAAAGATTTAGAGAGAACGTCAGAAAGACGGAAAGAGAAAGAGAGAAATAGAAAATTATAGTAGTAGTAGTAGTAGTAGTAGTAGTAGTAGTAGTAGTAGTAGTAGTAGTAGTAGAGTTTGTGTATAATGATAAACTGAAAAAAAAAGAACAACATAAAAAAAAAGATCAAAAGTGTGCCTGCGGGCGTCTGTCTATTTGTCCTCGATGTCTAGTTCTTCAATCATTTCCGGTAGGTCTTCCATGCGGACGTTGTTGTAAACTATCTGGTACACCGCCTCGAACAGTGGGTATTCTTGGGTCAACTCACACGTTTGCAGCCACTCGTGGACTTCTCTGCATGTGATGATCCCCTGGGCGGACTGGCCGTTTAGCAGTTCCTTTTCTGCTTCCAGGGCGGACTTGCCGGTCTTGGCCATGTACGTAGCGACCTTGACGTTTCTGCCGCCTGAACATGTGGTGATTAGATCAGCCACACCAGCGGACTCCTGGTAGTAGGTCTCGACCTTGGATTCCGGGAAGAACATTCTCCCGAACTTGATGATCTCGCCCAGACCCAGTCTCTGGATGGCAGCGGAGGCGTTGTTACCCCATCCCATGCCTTCTACGAACCCGCAGGCCAGTGCTACGACGTTTTTCAAAGCACCTGCAATGGAGATACCAGCAACATCGTCGATGACGTTGACGTGGAAGTAAGGTCTGTGGAACAGTAGTTTTAGAACCTTGTGGTCTACGTCCTTGCCTTCACCTTGGTAGTCCTTTGGCAGTTGGTAGGCCACGGTGGTTTCGGACCAGTGTTCCTTGGCCACTTCGGGGGCTAGGTTGGCGCCGGATAATGCACCACATTGGACTCCTAACTCGTCGGTGACGTAGGAGGACAGCAACTGAACACCCTTGGAGCCCAGTTCGAACCCTTTGAGACACGAGATGGCTCTTACGTGAGGGGCCACGTGGCCTTGTAGCTGTTTGACTATATTAGGTAAGAATTGATGAGGGATGTTGAAGACAAGGATATCAGCACCCTTGATGGAATGCAAAAGATCGGGATCAGCCACCAGGTTGTGGGGCAGGTCGATATTTGGTAGATATTTGACGTTTTGATGTCTTGTATTTATGATATCCGTTAGATTTTCGTCACCGATCTTCTCATCAAACACCCACATTCTCACTTCCGGGTTGAAAATATGAGAATGCAGCTCTGTGTTTTCTGCAATAACTTTGGCGATGGTGGTCCCCCAGTTACCGGAACCAATCACTGTGATYTTGAAAGGCTCACGTTTCAAATGCATAATCGACACCGCAGAGTCTGATCTTTTGAACGGATGGTCATCTTGGTTACCGTTGTGCGATTTGTGGTTGATATGAGCAGTCATCTTCGAGCGCAGTTGTATCTGAAATGTTCTTCTTGAGCAAGTGGAACTTAAAGGGAAAAATTTATATGCACGATGAGCAGATAACACCGGATGCGTTCGCTTGAGGAATGTGTATCTTGTTAACCGTCTGAGAGCAAGCATGGATAAGGAAGGGGGGAGCGAAGGAAAGGAAAAGGAAAAGGGAATTAATCTTTTAAAAATACATAAACTTAAAATTAAATATATAAAAAAAAAAAAAAATATTCTAAAAGGAACAGAAAGAAGAACCCAATGATGAATCAAAGAAAAACCTAAGARTGAAAAAAAWAAAAAAAMAWATCATAAAAAAAAAAAAAAAACAAAAAAAAAAAAGGAAAAAAAAAAAAAAAAWMATATAAAAAAWCAWAAAAAAAAAAAAAAAAAAAAAAAAAMMWARARRRAAAAAAAMWACCAAAGGAAAAAARGCAAGAAGAAAAAAAAAAACCAAAAAATACAGTAGTAAACTGGAATGACAACGTACTACAGAACAATAGATAAATCGGAATAACAAATCACAATGGGTCCGTGAAATAATCAGAGTCCTCTCCCCTCACCAATCCATCAGCACCTCGGCGCAAAAGCGTAATATAACAATGGGAAATTGACACCCTCGCCATATTGTTTCGAGCATACCCAACTTCTCTCATCATGTGAAGGGGCACAGGACCCGACAATGATGACTGAATCCTTAGAGATGTGCACTTGCATGATGGCGATGCGGATTACGATGGAAGATGGTGATGGCGCTTTCATGCTCCAGTTTTAATTTTTCGCTCTCCCGAATTGCTGTCATCGGGTGGGGGTGGGTGATGGCTCAGGGATAGCTCATCGCACACGGCCGCCGCGCAGCGGTGGCTGGGTTGAGGAAGGCGCGGGTGCTCGGGTGTTCCGGTTTTATAACCGGAGTTTGGATTACGTACGAGACGACATACGCCCTAGGGTTTGGATGTCTTTTTGTCAGGGTATTGATCGACCTGTTTTTTAGGGTTAGGGCTTGTGTTTCTTTCTTTTTTTTCTTTCCTTTTTTGAGTTTTACAATTGATGGTGGGAAAAGGGACCTTAACAAATGATTGAATGATTGTATTGCATTCTTGTTCATTGCGCAGTGCCTAGAAGAAAGAATCGGTATTGTTTGTTACTTCTCTGCTGCTACTCTCACCAAACACTCACCGCTCCGCCATACATACACATACACATATATGTCGTTATTGTCGTTAAGGTCCAGGTCACGATCTGGCGCCCCTCATTGGCTGTACATGTTCCTGTATCACATCTTCACCATTCCCAAGATATACTCGCTCCCGTTGGTCTCTAGGTCGCACGGGTTTGGTACAAGAGACGCTGTCGACTCCGGCCCTAGCCCCGGCGGCGAGGCTGGCGTGACCACGTACTACATCATCTCTGTCATCCTGGTTTTGCTGGGTGGGGTGTTTGCCGGGCTGACGCTGGCGCTGATGGGCCAGGACGAAGTGTACCTGAAAGTCATCAGCACGTCCGGCTCGCACTCGGAGAAGAAGCTGGCCAACCGGGTGCTCAACCTGATATCGAAGGGCAAGCACTGGGTCCTGGTCACGCTGCTTCTCTCTAACGTCATCACCAATGAAACCCTGCCTATTGTTCTGGACAGGTGTCTTGGGGGTGGCTGGCAAGCTGTCTTCCTGTCCACGATTCTGATTGTCATTTTTGGTGAGATCATCCCACAGAGTGTCTGTGTCAAGTACGGGCTGCAAGTCGGCGCCTTCTTCTGTCCCTTCGTTCTCGTCCTGATGTACGCGATGTATCCAGTCGCGTACCCGATTGCCACCTTGCTGGACTACATGCTAGGTGAGGACCATGGTACCATGTACAAAAAGTCCGGGTTGAAAACTTTGGTCACTTTGCACAGAACCATGGGTGTGGAACGGTTGACCCAGGACGAAGTCACCATCATCTCTGCTGTTTTGGACCTGAAGGAAAAAAAAGTCGAGGAAATCATGACCCCGATTGAAAACGTCTTCACGATGAGTGCTGACACCATCCTGGACGACACAACTGTCGAAAAGATCTTCAACTCGGGCTTTTCCAGAATCCCGATTTTCTTGCCCAATGAACCAAACAACTTCATCGGAATGCTACTGGTCCGCGTCCTTATCTCCTACGACCCTGATGATTGTCTGCCCATCTCCCATTTCCCCCTGGCCACATTGCCCGAAACGTCTCCAAAGACATCTTGCCTGAATATTTTGAACTATTTCCAGGAGGGAAAAGCCCACATGTGTGTCGTTAGCAAAGAACCAGGTTCCTCTCATGGCGCCATTGGTGTTTTGACTTTGGAAGATGTCATCGAGGAATTGATCGGCGAAGAAATTGTAGACGAGTCCGATGTCTTTGTGGACATGCATCAGCACATCATGAGGCAACAACCGGGCCCCTTAAGCAAAAGACACATCACCTCTTATTTGCATCATTTGTACACCAACTCTCATAAGGACCATCGCAATGCTGACCAGATAGACGAGTCTTCCCCTCTTTTATCTCCATCTACTTCCAACCACCCAACTGAACACCAACAATTGTCTTCGGACAATAGTAAACCTGGGAATCGAAAGGTACTCAATGGCGATGTAGATAAGCCCAATCCAGCCCTGAATGCCACGTCAAGATTGGCTTTATCATCCCCGACCCCACAACCAACGGAACATAGCGTCATCATACCTTCGAACCTAGCGTCCAATCCGCTGAATATCAATAAATCCTTCGTCACCATCAAAAAGCCTTCCAATGTTCCGACCATTATCACCACCCTAACTCCCCGCCCCAGCAAAGAACAGAACACACCACCTCTCTCCAGCGATAAGTCACTCTCCACCGAAGAAAACCAACTGTTAAGTGAACATGCCGAACTATCTCGTCAAGCTATCCTCCATACTCAAAAGTCAGGCGAACCAACCAGAGTCACCACGTCGACAAACACTACGAGAAACAGTCCCGATAGCATAACAATTCCGAATTCGAATTCGGGTGCAGACCATCTCAACGAAAACCAAAACGTAACGATCTCGTCCTCTTACCAAAACACTAAAAACGGTATTGTGGAATCAGTGATCACAGTTAAGGGTGTTCCGAAGACAATCATTGGTCCCGCTAAGGACTGGGACGAATCTAGAAGCGAACACGATAATTACCGTTCTGATCGAGAAAATTCAAACTTGACTGATGACAGAGACAGTTCAAGTTCAGAAACGAGTTTATTTTCCAGTATTAAGAATAAATTCAAGAACGAGAATAACAACAACGACCGTTCCAATTACGTGAGTTCAAGAGGTTCCAATTTCGAAGCTAACGGATCTTCGTCTGCCATGAAAAGGTAAAAAAGAAAGCCACCACCATATATCTCCAATACTAAACTATAAACATGCATGAAACAGGGGAAAAAATTGAGGTGCTTTTCACCAATTATAAAGAAAGAAAGAATTACTTTTTTTTTGCTTTCTAACCTATAAATATAATGTTTTAATACATAATAGTAAACAAGAAAAAAGTAGAAATATTATACGTAAACTATCTAGGCTCATATTTCCTCATTTGGTCAATAAGAACATCGATGTCCCTACCAACCATGTTCAAACAACATAGAAATGGACTCACCATTATGGATTCTTCTGATAGCTTCACCTATTATGCAAGAAACATCAATAACGTCCACTCTTTCCTTGCCCAGGTATTGTAAGGTTCTGTCTTGAGGGACAGTATTGGAAATAATTAGCTTATCTATACTACTCTGGCCGATTCTCTCCAGTGCATCCCCAGAAAAGATACCGTGTGTAATCAGAGCGTAAACTTTGGTGGAACCTTGATCCTTCAATAATTTGGCAGCCCTCGTGATGGTGTATGAAGTATCTACTAAATCGTCCACGATAATGCACACCTTGTTTCTCACGTCACCAACAAGCATGGTGGTCTGAACAAACTTGGATGAATTAGAGGATTGAGATGAAGTGGAAGAGTTTGATGTTGTTTTTTTCATTTCTAGAGCTGCAACACCTGTGGCAATTGATGTAGTCATGTTTTGAGAAGATACAAGTGTCGTCACCAACGGTCTTGGAGATACAGGCAACGAACCACCTGAAGTCAATGTAGCATCCGGAGGACCCTTTAGTAACTGAGATCTTCTCTCTTTATGAATCAGAGCAAACGATAATTCTAGAGCGTCTGCGATCGCGGTGGCCCTCTTGGCACCACCAGCATCTGGAGAAACGATCACTGCATCTTGATAATCTGGAATGCGGTGTTGGATATAATTTTGAGCAATTGGTTTGCAGTAAAGGTTATCCACTGGGATATCAAAAAACCCTGGGAATTGTGGATCATGCAGATCCATGGTGATCACATGGTCAGCGCCCGCAGCGCTCAACAAATGAGCAATCAAAGTACCGGCTTGTACTACCCATAACTTGTAGCCCGCGTTTTGAGCGTTGAACAATTCACCTGCATCCTTGCTGTTGCTTGTGTTTTGTAATTTACCACCAGGAATCATGGGGATTCTGGAAAACGAAAGCGTTTTTTTGATTTCGGGATTGTTGTTCGCTGTGGCGTTGATGTTTGGTGTTCTGATAGGTTGAGGATTTTCCAGATTGATGGTGGATCGTATGGCACTATCCAAGCTCTTCAACGAACTTTCAGCACCTGGTCTTTGCGTCATCAATGAAGAAGACACCGGGGTGCCTGGATGCGATTCAAAAGTGTAGCTCTCCTTGGGTTTGGAAATGATGGGGGCACCCGTGGCAGTGTATGGAATATCAGGCTGTCTCGAGTAGCAGAGATACGGCATTACCGCAGTGACCCTCGAGGCAGACGCAGACTTACAAGCACTGATCAGGATCAACAGCTGCATAAGTGTGTCATTCACTTGACCGCACCCACTCTGGATGATATACACGTCCTTCTCACGAACAGACTCACGCAGGGCAATGCTCGTCTCCCCATTAGAAAACTTCCCCAATTCCACCTGCAACGGATGAATGTCTAAATTCTCACAGATCTTGGTCACCAGCTCGGGGTGCGAGTCCCCTCCAAAGACAACAATATTACTCATAGATATGCACACTGAGTTCCTAGCCTCCTAACAGCCTCCAGCAAAGCTATACATTCCTCCATCTCACGCTCATCTCATTCAGCCTTCTTCACTTAATTGCTGCCATCTATTTGCCAAAAAATTTTTTCAGATGCGTACGAAGGGTAACGGTTAGCTTTTCCTTCAATATTACTATAGGAGAACCCAAAGATGGGGCAGATAGGCCTGTATTGATACTCGAAGAGAGATAACTCAAATAATATGGTGAGAGATGATTAGTGGGGTGCTGGTATACTCGTCACGAGGCGAGCTAATATTGAATAAGTTCTTTAAGAACTCGTTGAAGCGGTCCATATCCGATATATTCCGTGTACAAGTGATCAACAATCTGGATGTCAGATCGCCCGTGTTGACGCTTGGTTCTACTACATTCCACCACATTCGGTCGAGGCGTGGGGACAATTTGTGGTTGGTAACTATTACGAGGAGCAACGCTAACAGTGCGGCTATCTGGGAGTTCTTATACAAGCTCGATTCCGTGATGAATGCGTACCGATTGGATAGAGAGGAGGCATTAAAGGAGGAGTTTATGATAGTGCACGAGATGCTTGATATCATGTTAGGTGGGAACGGGATTCCCATTGACACGGAATTGAACTCTGTGATAGCTCAGATGTCTGTGAAACCCGTGAGAAACTTGGGCGGATTGTTGGAGAGTCCTGATAGCATTGATATGCTGTCTTCCTCGTCGTCTCCCGGTTCCGTGGGGGGTGAATTACATTTCCCCAAATTTCTGAAGAAGAGAAGTAGTAGTTTCCTAGGCCAGGGTGATTCGCATCCCGACTTCTCCGATGGTAACAAGATCGCCTGGAGGCCCAAGGGAATAATACACAAGAAAGATGAAGTGTTTTTGTATGTCAATGAGAGAATGAACATACTGGTCTCTAGAGACGGATCCATTTTGAAATCATATGTTGACGGGACCATAGATATTACCACGCATCTGAGTGGGACCCCGGTCTGCAGATTTGGATTGAATGATTCTTTGGGAATGCAATCCGAAGACCAGAAAAACTGGCTATCACAACAGGACCAACATTCTCATAACGATTTTGAAAACAAAAATTGTTTTCCTAAGGCTGCTGCAGGCAGTGTTTTATTGGAGGATTGTAAGTTCCACGAATGCGTGTCAATTGATAAATTCAACAAAAACCATATTATCGAATTCGTCCCACCAGACGGTTCAATGGAATTGATGAAGTACCACGTACGAGATAACATAAACTTGCCGTTCAAGATTACACCCATTGTAGCGCATTCTACAAGAGATAACGAGGTTGATTACAGGATAACCTTGAAATCACTATTCCCGGGGAAACTCTCCGCTAAGGATGTGATATTACATATCCCTGTGCCACCAAGCACCGTAGATTGTAAAATAAGCGTTTCTAATGGTAATTGTAAATTTGTCCCAGAGGAAAATGCAATGATTTGGAGATTCAACAAGTTCAATGGGTTGACGGAAAATACTTTGAGTGCGGTTACTGTATCTACAAGTGACACCACCCAATTGAGCCTGCAACAATGGACGAGACCTCCAATGTCTTTGGATTTCGAAGTGATGATGTTTAGTAATTCAGGGCTGGTCGTACGCTATTTTACTATCTCTTCCAGAGATAGTAAGCATCGTGCTGTAAAGTGGATCAAATATATATCAAAATCAGGTTCTTACGAAGTTAGATACTAAGTCGCGTCTTATATGAATATATACTTATTATTAATGAACATCCAAATCCTTTAAAGTACGATTACTGGTAATAGTATCAGTGTTATTATTATTTCTACTACAGACATTTAATTTTATCTTTGAAAAAAAAAGGAAGGGAAAAATTCCTGCACCTGAACAATGGGTCAAAGAAATTGATTCTAACAGCGCAATTAACAGGCACTGGTATTCATTAGGCTTGAGCCATACTTGCTTTGAAGACAATGCCTTCTCAGCTACCCAACGAAACTGACGATCCTTTTACGAGATGGCTAAAATCCCGCCCCATTATACAAAGAACTATATCGACGAGAGAGTGCTTTGATTCTGAGGTGTTCTTGGCCTCTGGTGGCTGGAATGTAACTAATGAATTGCTAACGCTAAAGAAATACTACCAGCTGAAATGGCCGAACTCAAGTGGCTGTACGTTCCACCCAAAGACTATAGAGCTCATTGAAGAACGATTGCGCAGTTTGGAGGAGCATGATTCTTCATGCAAAATCCCAAATACATCTTATTCATACAAGAAAACATTTCTGGAAGATACCAAATCTGCATTGTCCAATTTAGAACCCGTTTGGGGCCCACCAAGACTTTTGAATCCAGCAGAATTGCTGTTACCACAAGATGAGAAGTTATTCGTTCAAGAGATACCACTAAAATTCGAACCTTTCCAATACACAAACAGATTTGCATATGGTGGCCTACAGTTTAAGAACAATTTATTCGTGACTTATGGAAGTTATTCTTTCCTGGCTGCTGGTCAAAGCATTGAGGTTCATAATTTTGACGTGCTTTTAAACGCTTCCTCATTAGAGATCTGTCATGCTCTATTGCCCGTGGTAATGCCAGACGATGAAGGTGTTAGAAATTCTCGTAATTCTTCTTATGTGAAATTCAAAGATGCACAATTCAATGACATACCTATGTTATCCTCTGTCAATTTTCTGAAAATCTGTAACCTTATGCATCAAGACTTCTTGTTGGCATGTGGTGATAATGGGGTTGTTTACATGTGGGAGATTTACAAGGTAATCAAAATATTCAATAAATTTACTTCAGACACCTTAGCAGGCAGCGATAACAGTCGAGAAAGGTACATAAACGTTGATCCATATATGGTGTTGAGAGTAGAGGACTCTTGTTGGAGCGTCGACGCAATCGACATAGATGGTGTAATATATATCGCTGTGGGACATAACAAGCCTGGTGTTACTGTCTTCGCCTTTGATAAGGATACCGGAAAGGAAAGGAAATACATTCATCCGCTAGACCTCCCCTCGTCTCATAACGTTCCTTGTGTTAATTTTGTCCCGAATTCAAAAGATTCCAATGGATATATTACTTTGAGTTACTGCTCCATATTTGGGAACGTTGTTACTGTTAAGATAAAGGAACACAACTCTAGTATTCTAACGAGCTTTCTTGATACCCAATTTTTTGGCGATGATTTGTGGACAGTAACTCCACTAAGTAAAAATGATTTTATGAATGTTGAAAATTTTGAATCACTGAATCTTAACTACCAAGATGGCTTCAAGGAAAATATGTTGTATTCTATTTGCCGAGATGATTTCTTACTAGGGTATTACTGTGATAACACATATCTATCAGGGAATTTTGGAATCGGTACACTACTCAATCAATTTCAAGTTCCTGTAACAGATCTACGGCTAACTTCCTCAGAAGGAATTCCAGACGAACAAATCCTACTAAGATTCACCTCATTTGATAGAAATTATACCACCACAGGCTCAATAAAATATGAGTACAGTAGAGAGGAGTTCGCACTTATCTTACATACTAGCGATTTAGATGATATGAACCATACAGTGACAAAAAGTGTTCCTTGCGAACCACATTTACGGCAGTGGACATTTTGGGACGATTTTGGTCACAAACATTACCGTACCACGGATCGTGGGTTTTCAAAGTATAAAGATATCATCAGTACCTTTCCACAAATGATAACGCCAAGCGGAAGAAATAAATCATCACAATACCAGAGTGCTTCTGACAGGAAAATCTGCGAACCTTTTACTTATAAACTTACTGATCTAGAAAACGATATTGAAGATATTTCTAGAGAATTCAATAAAAGTGTCCGCAATCTAAGAATGGACAAAAGAAGACAACTGCAAACGTCAAAAGAGTTTAAATCGCTAAGCTCAGTAAACCATCTGCCCATTATTGAGTCGGGGAATTTCTTATGGTACAACACTGACGCTGCAGCTGATTGGAGAACACTTTCAGGTAAAAATTTAAAGACTGTTCTAAAGAACCCAGAGATATGTAGCCTTCGCCTGAACTCCGTAGAGGATAATGAGGTCATCAGCGACTCTGAGAACGAAGAATCTGGCAACAACTTAACAAGTTTCCAACGTAGATATAGGAATACTGAACAGCGTGCTAATCTCAAATCAGATACACAAAAATCCTGGGGGTTCCATAACTATGTAAGAAGCGTCAAGCGGTTATTGGAGTCAGTGGTACCGGGTTCGGAAGATTCGCCGCTTGGATACCAACTACCTGAAATGCATGACGAATTCTTCCTTGTCACTACAGCACACAGGTTAGTATTAATGAAAGCGCATCCCCTCATCATTACATCAGCGACACAGCATGACATTTTCCCTCTAGATGGTGTTGTCACATGTACCTCGAAATCGTTACTGCAGGCATTGAATAGAATAAATTTTGTATGTCACATCAAGGAACTACATTGCGTAGCCATAGCCTCACAATTGGGTCTCGTTTCATTATTAAGACTAACGGAGTATAGAGGCATATATTCGTTCAGACAGGAATATATTCTGGGTTGGGAAGTACAGGACCCCACTAATCCTAGCGTAGAGTGTAGGTGCAACAGAAATCTGTTTAACGCACCCATATACGGTGTCGACGAAGAGAATTCAGATAGCTATTGCGGAGTTTGTGATGCATACTTCCCTATGGGTGATGTTTGTGGTCTTGACTACACTTACACAGCTGGCGATGAAGCGTTGAAACGTAAAGGATATGCAACACTCTACGTAGCCTCGAGAGGCGCCTTACGGGCGTTCAAGATCACCACTGAGCATGGAGCTGCCCTATTATAGCACATGTAGACACTTACATAGCCATATATAGCTCATTTCCCATTAGAACATACAAATGATCAATTTGGTAATATCACGTGGTGCTACCTCGCTTAGAAATTGCAAAGAAAGAATCATCCCATATATAAATAAGAAATGTCAACATTTCCCTTTGGCTTGGCAGAAATCAGAGGGCCAGTGACAAAGACAAGCAATAACCGGATATGGTGTTTGAAAAGGAATTATTAGTTGCAACTCAGGCAGTGCGCAAGGCGTCTTTATTGACCAAGAGAATTCAATCTGAAGTAATTTCTCATAAAGATTCTACTACCATCACCAAGAGTGACAATTCTCCAGTGACTACAGGCGATTATGCGGCACAGACAATTATTATCAACGCCATCAAGAGCAATTTCCCGGAAGACAAGGTGGTGGGTGAAGAATCCTCGGATGGGTTGAGTGATTCGTTTGTGTCAGGAATCCTGAATGAAATAAATGCCAATGACGTCGTCTACAATAAAGAATACAAACAGCGTGATTTCCAGTTCACTAATGACCAGTTCCCGCTAAAGTCTATCAAGGATGTCAGACAAATCATTGATTTCGGCAACTACGCAGGTGGCAGAAAGGGCAGGTTTTGGTGTTTGGACCCCATTGATGGGACCAAGGGGTTTTTGAGAGGCGAACAGTTTGCAGTATGCTTAGCATTAATTGTTGATGGTGTTGTCCAACTTGGCTGTATTGGGTGCCCCAACATGGTCTTGAGCTCTTATGGAAGCCAGGATTTGAAGGGCCACGAATCATTTGGTTACATCTTCCGTGCTGTCAAAGGTTTAGGTGCCTTCTACTCTCCATCTTCAGATGCTGAGTCATGGACCAAAATCCACGTTAGACATTTGAAAGACACCAAAGACATGATTACTTTGGAAGGTGTGGAAAAGGGACACTCTTCACATGATGAACAGTCTGCTATCAAAAGTAAGTTAAACATTTCCCAGTCTTTGCATTTGGATTCGCAAGCCAAGTACTGTTTATTAGCCTTGGGCTTGGCTGACGTATACTTGCGTTTGCCCATCAAGCTTTCTTACCAAGAAAAAATCTGGGACCATGCTGCAGGCAACGTTATTGTCCACGAAGCTGGTGGTATCC
Source organism: Saccharomyces eubayanus (assembly GCF_001298625.1). Classification (NCBI taxonomy): domain Eukaryota; kingdom Fungi; phylum Ascomycota; class Saccharomycetes; order Saccharomycetales; family Saccharomycetaceae; genus Saccharomyces; species Saccharomyces eubayanus. The sequence goes on along the minus strand of NC_030974.1, from coordinate 173,960 downwards.
ATACAGACGCTATGGAGAATGTTCCCTTGGACTTCGGTAATGGTAGAACCCTGGCTACTAAGGGTGTTATAGCGTCAAGTGGGCCACGTGAGTTGCACGACTTGGTTGTATCTACATCGAGTGCTGTTATTCAATCTAGAAAAGCGTAAATAAAGCATGTTTGTACTGTATTGATAGACATAAGTATATATATAGCCTATTCAAGATGCCCTTTTTTATTGTTAGTGTAGTGTAAAAAAGGAGAATTTAGTTAACAATAAGAGTTGAGAAAAGTAAATTAACAAAAAAGATAAGAGAGAGAAGGATTCAACAAAAAATTATAATTAAATGAGCACACACGATTGGAAGGTATCGGTAACTACATTCAATTGTGGTAAAGAGTTCCCTGTTGAAAATTCAAAAGCTATCGTTAAGCAATTGCTTTTCCCCTACGATGATGGCATTTCACAGTTAGAACTGCAGGATATTTACGTTTTGGGGTTCCAAGAACTAGTGCCAATATGGCAAGGTTCGTTCCCCGCTGTTAACCGTGATTTAATTGACAAGATCACGGCCACTGCAATTGATTGTTTAAATGAGAAAGTTATAGGTATCCGGGGGGGTGAACAGTATTCGTGTTTAGGGGTGAATAGCCTTGGAGCCATCACCATGATAATCCTATACAACAATAATAAGCTGAAGGTGAGAGAAGATGTTTTGAAGAGAAACGGCAAGTGTGGTTGGTTTAGTACACATTTGAAAGGTGGTACTTTGATTAGCTTTAACATGAAACACAATGGCGATGAAAATTGGGAAAGATTTAGCTTTATTTGTGTTCATTTAAATGCGAACGAAGGTGCAAATAATAGGAACCAGAGAATAAATGACTACAAACGGATCATGAGCGAAGTGTGCGATTCCGCAATTGTTAAGAGTGACCACTTCTTCTTCTTAGGTGATTTGAATTTTAGAGTTACTAGTGCTTATGATTCAGCCACTGATTACTCTTCTGCGACAACATTGAGGCGCCTATTGGAAAACAACGACGAGTTGAATCTGCTACGTAAGAAAGAGGATGAACCGTTGTGTAGGGGCTTTCACGAATTGGAGATAAAGTTCCCACCGACTTTCAAGTTTAAAGTGTTCGAAAAGGAAACGTATAACACTAAAAGAATCCCATCATGGTGTGACCGAATTCTATATAAAACGTATGCGACACCTAGGTTAGAACAAGGAGGTACATATCATTCTGTACCAAGATCCAATGCTCTGATATTTAGCGATCATCAGCCTGTCAATCTTACGGTGAAATTACCGAGGTCTACTGGGGTAACAGAACCTTCATTGTTACCCATCGAAAGGTATCGTTTGGGATGGAGTTCTAATCTAGTTGGAAAAATTGGCGATGTTGTCATTGGATACTGTGGTTGGCTAATAACTAAGAACGCACATTATTGGATATTGGGTTCTGTATTGCTATATCTACTGATAAGAATCCTCTAGCATAGTTTGTGCCCGCACGCCAGCTGTTGTAGCGGCCCAAGACTAGACACCATTAATTGTAATATATTTTTGTTTTTATTCCATATATCTTTTCAGTACTTAAGTAATAATAATGAAAAACTTAAATCAAGATTAATGCTTCAAAAGGAAAGAAGAGAGAAAAAGAGAATGGCATCGAAAGAAAAAAAGGCAAATACTGGAAGACATATCGTGAAATGAGTTCTAATGATGGAGCAGGTAACGAGTTCAATACCTTATTAAACAAAGAAATCGAAACTGCGAAGGAATTGAGGCAAAGAAGGGATGCGAACAGAAATAGTAGCAAGAATGAGACCAGCACCAAAATCAAAGATGCCAGTGGATTCAGATTACGAATCATCGAAACCGATGGACGAAAGAATAGAAAGATAGATCCAGAATATGAAGTGATGATTGATGGGCCCTTAAGAAAGATCGTGCCTTATTTCTTCACTTACAAGACGTTCTGTAAGGAAAGATGGAGGGATCGTAACTTACTGGATGTGTTCGTGAGTGAATTTAGGGACAGGGAGCCCAGTTATTATGCCAAAACGATTGCAGAAGGGAAAGTGTACTTAAACGATGAACCTGCGAATCTGGAAACCATCATTCGCGATGGTGATTTGATCACGCATAAAGTACATCGCCACGAACCACCGGTCACCTCCAAACCCATAGATATTGTGTTTGAAGACAAAGACATACTCGTCATAGACAAGCCCAGCAGTATCCCCGTGCATCCAACGGGTAGATACAGATTTAATACTATTACGAAGATGCTCGAAAAGCAGTTACAGTGTTCAGTACATCCTTGCAATCGCTTAGACAAGCCCACCAGCGGGCTAATGTTTTTGGCCAAGACTCCACAAGGTGCAGATAAAATGGGAGATCAACTGAAGGCCAGGGAAGTCACCAAAGAATATGTGGCCCGTGTGAAGGGCGAGTTCCCCGTGGGTGAGGTAGAGGTGGACAAGCCCGTTAGATCCATCAATCCCAAAGTTGCACTGAATGCTGTTTGTGAAATGGGTGACGAGAACGCCAAGCATGCAAAAACTGTTTTCCATAGAGTTAGCTATGATGGCCAGACGAGTATTGTAAAATGCAAGCCGCTGACGGGTAGAACACATCAAATCAGAGTTCACTTGCAGTATTTGGGATTCCCCATAGCTAACGATCCGATATACTCGAACCTGGATATCTGGGGCCCGGAACTTGGTCGTGGTGGGCTCAAGAACTATGACGAAATTGTCCTGAAGCTGGACGCTATTGGCAAGAACAAACCCGCAGAGAGCTGGATCCATCCGCACAGCAAGGGAGAATACCTGCTGGGCCGTCAATGTGAAGAATGCGAGGCCGAAATGTACACGGACCCCGGTACTAACGACCTGGACCTCTGGCTGCATGCCTTCCGGTATGAGTCCCTGGAGAGGGACCCGGAAACACAGAAACCGCTTTGGAGCTACAAGACCAAGTACCCAGAATGGGCCCTGGAGCCTCATCGCCAATACATGGAGATGGCCGTTAAAGAGGCTGACAAGTGCGGGCCAACAAAGACTGCGTTCAGCGTTGGTGCCGTTCTTGTCCATGGGGACCAAGTCCTCTCCACGGGCTACTCGAGGGAGCTGCCAGGAAACACTCATGCAGAGCAATGTGCCCTGATCAAATACTCCCAAGCGCATCCGGACTGCCCCAGCGTAGTTCCCGTGGGGACATTGCTCTACACGACGATGGAGCCGTGCTCCTTCAGGCTCAGTGGCAACGAGCCATGCTGTGATAGGATCCTAGCCACCAACGGAGCCATTGGCACTGTCTTCGTGGGCGTCATGGAGCCGGACACGTTCGTCAAGGACAACACCAGTCTGAACAAACTGGAGTCGCACGGCGTGGACTACATCCAGATCCCAGGCTACGAGCAAGAATGTACCACCATCGCCTTCAAGGGCCACAACGACGTCTAGACCGTGCAGTTTACGTATATTGTGTACTTTTATAGAGCCACTTACAGTTATCACTACTGAAAACGGAAAAAGGCGCCACCGAAAAATTTGAGTAGAAACAAGAAGAACTAACTCCACTCACAACAAAAGCAACACACGCTCCACACAGAGAAAAGAGCCACAGCAGCAAGCATGAGCAGCATCCCAGTCGGCGCAGATCCCGGATCGTGCGGTGCCAATTTCAAGAACGACCGTAAACGTCGGGACAAGATCAACGACCGCATCCAAGAGTTACTAAGCATCATACCGAGGGACTTCTTCAGGGACTACTACGGAAACTCCGGCAGCAACGATACGCTGAGCGAGTCCACGCCGGGGGCTCTTGGACTATCCAGTAAGACCAAGGGAACGGGAACCAAGGACGGCAAACCAAACAAGGGCCAGATCCTCACACAGACGGTGGAGTACATCTCGCACCTGCAGAGCCAGGTAGACCTGCAAAACCGAGAGGAGGTGGAACTGATGATGAAGGTTTCGCAGCTGGCCAAGCAGACGGGCACCATCGTCAACGACATTAACCTGGAGAACACCAGCGCTGAAGTCGCACTGTCCAGGATCGGCGTAGGGCCCCTGGCCGCGACCTCCTCCTCTTCGAACGACGACTCGGCAAAGCCCCCAGCCAAGAAACTGAGCTCATTTGAGTACGGAGGGTACGGTGAGTATAGCGATGGCACTTAGCAATTTCTGTTATGACTCTCAAGGTGACTCTATGATTGCAATAGCCTTTCGTTGGAAATGATATGAATATATCTTTCTTTTTTTTTTTTTTTGTTGTTTTTGTGAAAAAAAAAAATATCAAAATGGTCAGTATTCTATATTACGGGTGGTAGTTGTTTTGGTCGATGATCGCAGGGGTGACACCTTCACACTCGAGCAGCGGCCATGACGATGATGAAAAGACCTCTAGAGGAAGACTCGGACCATAATGAAACCAAGAAACTGAAACCAAGAGCGGCATACCCTTCCATCCTTGGGAAAGATAAAGCAACAGGCAAGTTCATATTCCCCGCGATCAGCAAAGACGACGTAATGAACGCAAGACTGTTTCTGAAAAATAATGATTTGAAAACGTTTTTGGAGTTTTTCCTGCCAGCGGAAGTCAACTCGATCTACATTTATTTCATGATCAAGTTGTTAGGGTTCGATGTCAAAGACAAAGAACTTTTCATGGCGTTGAATTCCAACATCACCTCTACCAAAGAGCGCAAGATCAATGGGATAGCGACATTACCACACGTGGATATTGACAATAAAGACGGGTTGACAGACCCCCTTGAGAAAAAACATGCCGTGAAATTAATCAAAGACTTACAAAAAGCCATAAATAAAGTCCTTAGCACCAGGCTTCGATTACCCAATTTCACCACGATCGATAACCTCACCGCCACTTTGCATAATGCAAAGAAAATCCTGGTTTTAACCGGTGCTGGGGTTTCGACCTCCTTGGGGATTCCAGATTTCAGGTCTTCTGAAGGTTTTTACTCCAAGATCAGACATCTCGGGCTGGAAGATCCGCAAGACGTTTTCAACCTGGATATATTTTTACAAGACCCCTCAGTTTTCTACAATATTGCCCACATGGTTTTGCCCCCGGAAAACATGTACTCCCCGTTACACAGTTTTATTAAAATGTTGCAAGATAAAGGCAAGCTACTAAGAAACTACACACAGAATATTGATAACTTGGAATCGTACGCAGGCATTGATCCTGATAAATTGGTGCAATGCCATGGTTCATTTGCCACCGCATCTTGCGTGACCTGCCATTGGCAAATCCCAGGTGAAAGGATATTTAGCAATATTAGAAATCTAGAATTACCACTGTGTCCGTACTGCTACCAGAAGAGAAAACAGTATTTCCCTCTTACAAACGGCAATAACACGATGCCAAATACCAATTCCAGTTCACCCATTTTGAAGTCTTATGGTGTTTTGAAACCAGACATGACATTCTTTGGTGAAGCCCTGCCATCCAGATTTCACAAGACCATTCGTGAAGATATACTGGAATGTGATTTATTGATTTGCATAGGTACCAGTTTGAAAGTGGCTCCAGTCTCTGAAATCGTAAATATGGTACCTTCACACGTACCTCAAATTTTAATTAATAGAGATATGGTCACCCATGCGGAATTTGATTTGAACCTGTTAGGGTTCTGCGATGATGTAGCCAGTCTAGTAGCCAAGAAATGCCATTGGGACATACCACACAAAAAATGGCAAGATTTAAGGAAAATCGATTACAACTGTATGGAACTAGATAAAGGTACATATGAGATTGAAAAACAACCACGAAAAAAAAATGAGCCAAAATAAAATCACTACCACTACTGCATATATCCAAGCATTTCATTCATGTATTTATTAATATGACCAGATAACAAAGAATACTCAATTTCAATCTCTTTAATTTCCATTTCAAAGTTTTTTTGTAATTGTTTAATTTCATCATTTAATTTATTAATTTTACCATTGATTAGTTCATCTTGAATAAAAACATCTGTCTTGTCAATCTTGGGTTTGATTTCATTTTCGTATTTGATTTGCATTTCGTTTAACTTGGAATCGTTCAATCGCGATTCGTCTTCAGTATCCTTTGATAATTTCTCCAAGTTTTTTAGTTGTAAATCCAGTTGCTCTTGTAAAATCTCTAACTTGTATAAGATCCCAGTCTCCAACACGTTCAACAGTTTCAGTTTATTGTTGATTAAGTTTTGCTTCAATCCCATCAGTTCTGTTTCCGTTCGATTAGATTCTTGCACTTCGCTAGAAATTATTCTCAGCACGTCATAAAGCTCGCTGATTATGGTTTCGAACGTCGCCACTGTGTCCTGCAAGCTCTTTTGCTGCACAGTCAAATCGTTCAAGGTCTTTTTCCTTTGTTTTAGCAGATCACTCAACTCTTTGATCCCTTCAGTCAACTCTTTGGTGTCTGTGTTGGAAATCTTGATCAGTTTATCTCGGCTGGACTCCAGCTCTACTATTTGGAAGCTCAGCGTTTCCAGCTCTTTGAATATAGTTTGCTTAGAGATCTTGTAATCATTGTAATCTATGGATAACGTTTCTTGAATCTTGGTCAATTTTTTCAACTGAATCTCCAGGTCTTTGTTTTGTTCTTCTAATTTTTGCAGCTCTTCTCCATCAGGAATATTTGCCCCGCCTAAATCCTCATACTGTTTCAGTTGTTGTTGGATTAAGTTATAATCGTCGAATTTGGATCGAAGCTGCCCTAATAAAGATTCCATTTGGAGGATAAAGGAATTACAATCAAACATTCGTTCTTCCCTGAAGCGAGCGTAATTCACCACCGCACTTAGGAGACGCTGGGTTCTCTGTGACTCAGGCTTATACAAATCAGTCATATTGAAATCCTGGACACCAATATTCTCAAAGAACTTAAAGCAAATCTTATTCAGCACCAGCACATTCAATGTGTCAGAGTAAATATTCTCATTCTCGTCCTGCAAGTAATTCTCGCCTGTTTCCTGGTTGCTGCTATTCAACAGTGATTCCACAGAAATGCCCATGAAGTTTTCAATGATCTGCTTGTAAAGAGTTACCATATAGTCTGAAGTCGGCCTAGCAATGTTTTCCTGCGTGGCCAGCGCAAAATCACAGCTTTGTAGACATATAACCAGCTCCTCTAGGTCCAACACAGGGAACACGTCCTGATTCCTACTCATCTTGCTTTAAAGTTGCTCGAGCTTTTCTCACACAGTCTTTGCTAGCTTGTCTTTTTTTTCGTGATGATGTTTATTATTGTTAGTGTTATTGTTTGTTATTTGACCCGATCCGGAAAAGCGATCTCTTGGTCAAATAGCTGGTACCATCAAGAAGAGGAAGAAGAACAGGACAATTTGACAACCAAAAGAGCATCAGCGAGACCAGACAGGCGTGCAAGCATGCCAGAAGATACAGAGAAAGACGGGCCATCTAGGGCCAAACTGAATACGCAACGACTCTCTGCAATGATCGATTCTTTACACAATGAGAACGACATTGGACTATTTCAGCCTCCGACGACAACGACAACGAATGACAAGGTTGATCAAACCGATATAGGCAAACCGCCATCACGGCTCCTAAGATCACCTGCCGGTGATGTGTCGCTAGCGCTTGGTGACAATAGATCAAGCATGATTTCCAATTATTCTGGAGTTATCCAAGAAGGTGTAGAAGTTTCATACATAGTCAAGAACCAACAACAGGACGAGGAGCCTTATAGCAACAAGGCGAGTCCTTTGAAACAGTCTGTGGGAAGGGAAGATTTGCCACAGTTGCCCATGTTGCCCTCAGAAGCGACATTGACCAAATATTTGGATGACGACCAAAGTATGAAATCGAGAAATGGTGAAGACGAAGTTGTGATTAAGCCAGTAACCAATGCCAAGCCGGTGGGGAGGTTCAATTCTGGTACGTTGAAGAAGGGCGAGGCTCGCGGGTCATTAAAGCTGCTGTCTAATCCTCGACGCCAGGAAAAAGTTTTGCGTTCGTCCATAGGTTCAGGCAATTTAGCCAGTGAGAGTGGATCTTCCACTTATAACCCAAAGTTCCAGCAGTCGATCCAAGAGCAATTAGAGGAGGACGACGATGCGAATTCTAGCGACAAACTTTCGATTGTTTCCAGTGTGATACCTGACTTATCTACAAAGACAAACGGCGTGCCCCAAGAGATGAGCCCAATACGTTCTGAGACAAATGATTATAATCCAACCATCCCACCTAGAAGCAAAGATCGTCCCAGATCAAGATTGTTCATCCAAGATGATGAAGGTGAAGACGAGTTTTTGGATGGGGAACTACTGCCAGGTCCACCCCAAAATGTTGGTCATTTTAAAAACCTGTCCCAGATTTCTACCGTCAGTGAACAAAAATCAGACTCATACTACTCGGCAGCAACCAGCATGCCTCCAGCAGAAGAAACTTACTTGACCAGGCCACTACCTAGCACGCCCAATGAGGATCACAAAGGCTCATCGAATTTGAAACGAGACGACACGTTAAAGGCTGCTCATACAACGACAGAGCCCATCCACACTGTCTCAAGTGACCAAGACGATGACATATACGAGGATATCATTGAGGAAACACCTAAGAAAACTAATCGCAAGAAGGATGGGAAGAAAAAACTCAATAACAAGAAATCCTTGAAGGAGTTGCGATCATTTGATATCGATACACTGAACCAGCTGTTGAACGTGACAAAGGGTACTTTGATTGGATCAGAATTTGCGCAACTGGGGATGCAATTAGAAGAGAAACGTGCCCTCGAAAGACTAGTGGACTCCTTGTCTAGGTTGACGGCAGACATGGTTCTTGATCCTGACCGTTACGAAGAAGGATTGAAGAGATTGGACAAAGCTACAAAGGCCCTTGAAGGGTTTTGATGGTAGCAATAATAGTAATAAGTATAGTATAATAAAATAATAATATATAGTTTTTTTCCTACGTGAGTATTTACAAGTTTTAATAAAAGAAAAAACCGACAAAATTCAAAGGGCAATTCATTGGTACTTGGACAAATCGGGCATACTCAGGATTTCCTTCTCTTTATTTTCGCTGAACTCTTGTAATTGCGTCAACAACTTTGAATTGGCCCACTTCTCAGGCAAGGGACTGATCTCGTAGTTCTTCGTCGCCCAATAATAGATATCCCAGTCCAACTCATTCAGTAGCGAATCGTACTCCTCCAGTTCCTCTTGGTTCATTTTCTTCAGATATTTAGCGGCAAACCCAGACAAAAGCAAGTCTGTTTCCAAGATTCCTCTTTTGCGAGACTGGTATATCAACCGTGCTCTCTTTTTGTCCAGTGGCTCATTGGTTCTCTTTATAGGGGCCATTTTGATCCTTGTCATCACATCGTCGTGGTCATCTTTCTCGCTGCTGTACCACCTAAGGCTGCGCAACAACGAAGTGGACCCAACCAGAGGGCTAGTGATTCTGTAGCGCTGCAGCGACAATGTCTTTGTGACTGTTGGAAACATTCTGTTTGTCTAAATGTGTTTCTTTGGGGGTTGCTCCCTTTAAATCCCCTTCCCTCTTATTGGTTTTTTCAAATTTCGCATTCTTATAATTCCAAAATTTAACATAATATTAAACTACTTAGCTATCTAATGGTTACAGACCATATATCACCAAAGAACGTGAGAGTTTGCTGGAAATATCTTGGTGATCCGCTCAGTGGCTGGCGGGACAATTTCTTGTATCATTGTGGTCTTTTTTACCACACATAGTTGTAGTTGTGGGAAACAGTTCGCACGTAAGAACCCCAAGTTGATCAAGGTCACAAGTACGTTTTCTACGTTCTTTGAGGAGTGAATGCCGTTATAAATGGTGAAATCCTGGGCTGTGTTGTCTTCGTATGCTGGGCCAATGGATAGTTTTAGTGCCCGTTCTATTAGCGTGTATGGTAATTTGTTTTGGCCCCATTCGGTGGTCCAGATTTTGATCACCGTTTTGACCAGATTTCGGTACGCAATCATGGGTAATTTCTCTAAGAGTACTACTAGCAACTGTCTCGCACACAAGTGGCGTTCGTTGTGCCTCAACCAGTGGTTTACACTTTGGATATTCCCCAAACGAACAAACCTGTACAGTGTATTCCAGTTGTCGATAGTTTCTTGACTAACAAACGGTCGTAAGGGTTCCCATTTGACCATCTTGCCCAGTACTAATCCCGTGGGGATCATGTAGTTTAGTATTCTCGAACCGTTTCTGACGATTGCTTGATTGGTTAAAGGTAAGTTCAATAGCGATTGGAATGCCTCGTTGAACTGAACGAAGGCGTTGTGCACTTGGGAGTTTAATAGGTAATAACGCCCCAGGAGATATCTATATTCTATCTGCTGGTTGATTTGGTACTCGTTAAAATGTGCGAGCATGCTCTTTGGCTGAAAGTTCTTGAAGATGTTGGAACACAACTGTGGAGACTCGATTCTGAAGTAGATGTTATTTAGCTTATTGACCAAATACAGCAGTATTCGCTGCTTTCCTGGAATAGTTTTGGACGATCCATTACCACGTGGAGGTTTGGTGCTGTTGAATAATCTGGATAGAATGGACGATGTATGCGATAAAAACTGATGGTTTCTTGTATGCAATTGCAAGTGGAACGAGTCCAGTTTATGAGCTAGGGCAATAATAAACTCCGTCTCTCTGATGGCCACCGGTATTAATGCCTCAATATGAGGAGCATTGTCATTGATGAGGCAGTTGATTAAACATTGATAAAACTCAAATATTAAATCCGAGCTAGCCCAGACAGACCATGGATCCACATCCCGACTATATTTCAGATATGATATGCACATCATCTTGAACCGTGTGTCATTGGGCATAGCCGGGTGTTGTTCCACCAACGTGTCCAACTGTTTATCATCATATCCGGCCAACTGTTGTTGTAGAACAGCAATTTCTTGACCGTTTTGGAACAGGTTCAGTGTCAATTGTGTGAAATTGCCCCGTCCCAGTTGATCCAGTAGCTGGCTGAACTTGTCCATTCCCATTTGTCCTTTTGTCACTGCTTAGTCTCTCCATTGGAATGTTTTTGCATAAAGTGTTTATACTTTTTTTCTAAGTATAAAGGAAAAAAGTTGATTAATCAAGTTTACATTTAAAGGGAAAGAAGACCAATAACGAAAGAAAATAAACACAGAAACGTATACATAATGTCTATGGAACCACCAGTAGGGCTTACGGCTATGCCCGTTACCAAATTAGCCATGATCACGACGCTTGTGGTGCCCTTGATGGCCTCGATTGCAAATTACAAGCACATATTTCTATTGCAGTATGACCCCTTCCTACAGACGTACCATCAATACTACCGTCTGTTCATATTCCAGTTCTGCGCCATTAACGAATCAGACGCAATCTTACTGGCGCTGGTCTGGTATCTGTTTAGACACCTGGAACGGCTATTAGGGTCCCATAAGTACTTGACGTTAATTGTACTATCATGGGCGTACACCACGTTTGTGATATGGGGGTTGAACCTGATCTGGAACTCCTTTTTAGGACAGTACCAGTGGCTACAGTGGAACAGTTTTACTACGGGTTCGTTGCCCATCGTATTGAGCCTAGTGCACTTTTACAAAGAATACACTCCTCAAATTTACGAATGGAACATAAGACTACTGGGCCCTCGTGGAGGGTCGACAAGTAACACCGATAATAAACAAGAGGAAAAGGGCGCTGTGCAGTGGAAAATCAACGACCAGTTTCTTTTAAACGGACTTGTCCTTCTGCTACTACTGAATCAGGGGATTGCAGGGATACTATGCGGGTTCATAAGCTGGGTATGTGGTATTTTCATCGATAAAGGATTGCTTCCAGGACTAGACCATTGGCGAGTACCGTTTGTATCCCACTGGATCTCCCAAGGCCCACCTACCAGGGCCAGCGTCGCCATGGCTGCCAATGCGGCTACGAGTACTGCAGCAGCAAGAGCCAGCGCAGATGCTGCCATTGCCATCGCAGGAAGCAGTAACACAAATGGCACTGGTCCTGTAAGTATGCCACTACGTGGTTCAAGCGCAACTCCCACGGATACTTCCAACGCTGGTGATGACGAACCAGGTGCCGATGAGCCCGCAAGACCATTGGGAGTCCAATTCCTGGACACTTTCAGAAGATGAGGCCTTAGCATGTACATACATAAAACACATAAACATATAGCGGACCAATAGCTTCGTTTGTAGCCGTGTGAGGCGCCTACTTCTATTTTTAGTGGTGGTTCTATTGTTGTTGGGTTGACCCTTATACGAAAATGCCAAAAAGTGAAAAAAGGAAACTATTGATGAGATATACGACTTCGTAATAAAAATGCACAAGTAGGCACAAGAATTTCTATACTCCTTCAAACGATCTTCGTACTTGTTACTATACACTGCAACGCCAAACATTCACTGCAGAGACTATGGTACAGCCGATTCATGGCGATGTGGCCACTGGTTTAACCGAAAATAGACTTTCGTTCTCTAGGATCCCTAGAATAAGCCTCCATGTAAGGGATTTGTCGATCGTTGCATCTAAGAGTAACACGACGCTGGTCAACTCATTTTCAATGGACTTGCCCAGCGGGTCGGTCATGGCAGTTATGGGTGGTTCAGGGTCAGGGAAGACCACGCTGTTGAATGTGCTGGCATCCAAGATTAGTGGTGGTTTAAGGCATGAGGGTTCTATACGGTATGTCTTGGAAGACTCTGAGTTTGGATCTGGCTCTGAGGAGCCCTTAGATATGACGGCTAAAAACAGCCGTTTGGATGGCGAAGACCATTCCATTCAAAAGCATGTAATAATGGCTTACTTACCACAACAAGACGTGCTCTCTCCACGGTTGACATGTAGGGAAACCCTTAACTTTGCAGCTGATTTGAAATTGAACTCTTCTACCAGGACTAAGAAGTTGATGGTTGAACAGTTGATTGAGGAGTTAGGGTTAAGAGATTGTGCTGATACTTTAGTGGGGGATAACTCACACAGAGGTCTCTCCGGTGGAGAGAAGAGAAGATTAAGTATCGGTACTCAAATGATTTCGAACCCCTCCATCATGTTCTTGGACGAACCTACTACTGGACTGGATGCATATTCTGCTTTTTTGGTCATTAAGACCTTGAAAAAATTAGCAAAGGAAGATGGCAGGACATTTATCATGTCCATCCATCAGCCAAGATCAGATATTTTGTTTTTACTGAGCCAGGTTTGCATTTTATCGAAGGGCAATGTGATATACTGTGACAAAATGGATAAGACCATCCCTTATTTTGAATCTATTGGTTACAGTGTGCCGCAGTTGGTGAATCCTGCGGATTATTTCATTGATTTGTCAAGTGTTGATTCAAGATCCGATAAAGAGGAATGCACTACGCAAAAGAGGCTGGATTCGTTGATCGATCATTGGCATGATTATGAAAAAAACCATTTGCAACTGCAGACGGAATCTTGTATAGATAACGCTGTCGAAATTCACATCCAAAATATGACCACCAGGTTACCATTTTGGAAACAAGTTACGGTTTTGACAAGACGAAATTTTAAGTTGAACTTTTCAGATTATGTGACTCTTATATCCACTTTCGCAGAACCTGTAATCATTGCTACAGTTTGTGGCTGGATTTACTACAAACCCGACAAGACCTCCGTCGGCGGGTTAAGGACAATTACCGCTTGTCTCTACGCATCGACCATATTACAGTGCTACTTATATCTGCTGTTTGATACGTATCGACTTTGTGAGCAGGATATCGCGTTGTATGATCGTGAAAGGGCAGAAGGTTCAGTAACACCGCTAGCATTCATCGTCGCTAGAAAATTTTCTCTTTTTCTCTCAGATGATGTTGCTATGATCATGATCTTTGTGAGTATAACGTATTTCATGTTTGGGCTCGAAGCAAATGCGAGCAAATTCTTTTATCAGTTTGCCATCGTGTTTCTGTGCCAATTATCTTGTTCTGGGTTGTCTATGTTATCTGTGGCTGTTTCAAGAGATTTTTCTAAAGCTTCTTTGGTGGGTAATTTGACATTTACTGTATTATCTATGGGGTGTGGTTTTTTCGTTAACGCTAAGGTCATGCCAGTCTATGTTCGTTGGATTAAGTATATTGCTTTCACGTGGTATTCATTTGGTACTCTGATGTCAAGCACTTTTACGGATTCCTATTGTACCTCGGATAATCTTGATGAATGCTTAGGCAATCAGATTTTAAAGGCTTACGGGTTCCCTAGGAATTGGATCACTGTACCTGCAGTTATTTTATTTTGTTGGTCAATAGGGTATTTTGTGGTAGGAGCAATTATCCTATATTTACACAAGATTGATATCACTTTACAAAATGAAGTAAAGTCGAAAGGAAAGAAAATTAGCAAGAAGTCACCAAGCGACGTGAAACCCGAAATCCAATTGCTAGATGATATTCACCATCAAAAGGACTTGGAAGCAGAAAAAAAAGATAGAAAAAAATCCATTACCGTAAATCTACAGGACATAGACCTGCGAGTAAATTTCTTTAACCCTTTCACAAATTGGAAGGAAAGCAAATTCCACCACGAAACCAAAGAGATCTTGCAATCAGTCAATGCCGTTTTCAAACCTGGGATGATTAATGCGATTATGGGGCCATCAGGGTCAGGAAAATCCTCATTGTTGAATTTAATCTCTGGAAGATTAAAGTCCTCTCTTTTTGCTAAGTTTGCCACTTCAGGTTCAATAATGTTCAATGATATTCAAGTTTCAGAGCTCATGTTCAAGAACGTCTGCTCATATGTTTCACAAGATGATGACCATCTTTTGGCCACATTAACTGTTAAGGAAACGCTTAAATATGCAGCTGCGCTAAGGTTGCATCATTTGAATGAGGCAGAACGGATGGAAAGAACCGATAATTTGATAAGATCCCTAGGTTTAAAGCACTGTGAAAACAACATCATTGGTAATGAATTTGTTAAGGGTATTAGTGGTGGTGAAAAGAGAAGAGTCACGATGGGTGTTCAATTACTAAATGATCCGCCAATCTTGTTATTAGATGAACCAACTTCAGGGCTAGATAGCTTTACATCCGCCACTATATTGGAAATTCTGGAGAATCTGTGTAAGGAACACGGGAAGACAGTTATCATCACTATCCATCAACCAAGATCGGAATTATTCAAACGATTTGGTAATGTTTTGTTGTTAGCCAAATCAGGTAGAACTGCATTCAATGGGTCACCCGATGAAATGATTACTTATTTTGCTGACTTGGGTTTTGATTGCCCATCTTTTACCAATGTGGCAGATTTTTTCCTTGATCTAATTTCAGTTAATACTCAAAATGAACTGAATGAACAAAGCTCTAAATCAAGGGTAGAAGAAATACTAGCAGCTTGGAAAGAGAATTTAGAGAATGAAAGTATTTCATCATCTCCCATATCTGAAAAGCAGCATTACTCTCAAGAATCATTTTTAACAGAATATAGCGAGTTTGTGAGGAGGCCAGCTAATCTGATGTTAGCATACATAGTTAATGTCAGGAGGCAATTTACTACGACCAGAAGAAGTTTTGATTCTTTGATGGCACGTATCGCACAAATTCCAGGGTTGGGTGTTATCTTTGCGTTGTTTTTTGCTCCAGTCAAGCATAACTATACTAGTATCAATAATCGCTTGGGGTTAGCACAAGAGTCCACAGCGCTTTACTTTGTGGGTATGCTGGGGAACCTGGCATGTTATCCAACTGAGAGAGATTATTTTTATGAAGAATACAATGATAACGTTTACGGTATAGCACCCTTTTTCTTAGCTTATATGACATTAGAGCTACCACTATCCTTATTAGCTTCGGTTTTATATGCAGTGTTTACAGTGCTAGCATGTGGATTACCAAGAACAGCAGGAAATTTCTTTGTGACAGTTTATTGTTCTTTTGTTGTTACCACTTGCGGTGAAGCTTTGGGTATAATGACAAATACGTTTTTCGAAAGGCCAGGATTTGTTGTTAACTGTATTTCCATTATTTTATCCATTGGTACACAGATGTCAGGATTAATGTCACTGGGAATGTCGAGAGTATTGAAAGGTTTCAACTATTTAAACCCTGTAGGATATACCTCTATGATCATTATAAACTATGCATTTCCGAGGAACTTGAAGCTAACTTGCGAAGATGGCGGAAAAAACCCTGATGGTACTTGTGAATTTGGTACCGGGCATGATGTATTGGTTTCTTATGGATTAGAAAGAAATACTCAAAAATACTTGGGGATTATTGTATGTGTAGCCATTATATACCGTCTTATTGCGTTTTTCATTTTGAAAGCCAAATTAGAATGGATGAAGTRGTAATCTAAAAATGAACTATTGTATAAGCATGTAACTTTTCAAACCAACAAATAAAAGTGTTTATTGTATTTTATATTTTTTTTTTGTAATTTGGAGTCTGCTTTGCAAATTATTTACTATTTGTGTCTTTCAAATACTGTGGTTTTGAATAGGCAATAATATAAAAGTCTCATGGATTTACATGTTATTTTATCTATCTAAAAAAGATTGAGGTTACATCATAATATGAATGGAATTTTGCTTATAAATTCCGTACATTCTTTTGTATGTTCAGTAATGAATTTTTAATGTTTTTAGGACTTTCAAGTTTAAAATCAAGTTCTTTTAGCAATTTCATGGGTTCGCCCTTTTGTAGTTCTTCGAATGCTAGGTTTATTGCATCAGAATATTCCTTAAAAAGAGTATCACAGCATCCTCTTAGCTCTTTAAGGGAGTTCTTAACTAATTTTTGAGTTTCTTTATTTTTGATCCTTTTCAAATTGTCAAGTGTCTTTAGAGTTGCAATTTTGGTGAGGTAAATATGAGATATCTTCCAGTTTTGTTTTGCATTTAGAGGAATCTTCATTAACTTCGAAATCAAAGTATGCAGCTCTTTACCGTCATTTTCGTAAATTTCATAAAAGATTTGGAATGATACTGATTCGACTTCGGTGAAATTATTAGCCAACAGCTCATTAAGGTTTTCTGATGAAAGTTTCTCTAAAAGTTCGCTTATTTGTTCCATTTTCTCACCGCTTGGCAGAGCTTCGATGATAAGTTCCCTTACCAAACTTAACAAAATTGAGGTTTCATTTAAATTTGCAAATTCCAGGATTTTATCGTAACCGAAAAATTGAACGAAATCTTTATCTAGTATGGACAAATCTCTATTATCAGAAAATGATATATTTCCCGTCATTTCTAAAGATCTCCAATCTTCGTGCATTTTTTGTAACAGATTTCCGCGTTTGTCATTGCATAAACGTGAGAATTGTAGGTTTTCTAACGTTTTCATCCATCTGGTATAAGATCTCATTAGTTTATCCTTCATCTCGAACATACCCAAGATTTTACTATACGAAGATCTTTCAAATGCTATCTGGATATATCTAGGTAAGTTGGCTAGCGATACGTCATATAAATTATTGTGTTCGTGATAAGTTTTAGAGTAAAAATCGCTTTGTTTATTGGGAAATGAAGTAGAAAACCTCGCGAATTGTAAATAATCCATGGAATCCGTTTGAACGTTTTTGATCTTCAAGTTTGAGAAATGGAAATGAGCGTCGGGGACTAAGCCTAGATACATGTATAGAACAATTAGCCAGCACGCGGTATCAAAGTTATGAGGATCCTTGGTTTGGTAGTTTTCCAACATTGATATACATAAAAGTATATCTTTCAGGTTTGGACTAGTTTCTTTACATACGCCTTTGATCATTTCTAATATAAAAGTAGAACAGGATGAATAATCGGTTATTGGCTTTTTGGTTAAGGTTTCTTTGAACCTGTTATATTCGCAGATCGGGTTACTTTCAATTAGTCCCATTTCCAAAGTATTGCAATGATGAATCAAGTCTCTATCGTCTCGATCATACTTGGTCATAACGCTTTTGAGCATATCTCTGTCTATGTGGTCTGTGTAGTGATTGAGGTCGACCGAACAGCAAGGTTTATTATGGTACTTCGAAAGGTAATAAGACAAAGATGGTTCCGAAACAGACTTCGTGTATACCATATCAAGCTTCAAACGAGCCAATCTCGTATTCCTTGAATCGCCTAAATTTCCGTCAAGCCAGTGCTGTACTTCCTCTTGTGGTTTGGAAAGTTTATGGGCAGCCTCGATTAAGTTTATGATCAACTCGTAATCATCAAGACCTTTTTCGATAAGTTTTGAGCAAACTTCAAAAAGCTTCTGTGGAGAATCCAATAACTTGACGTGCTTCAAGATAAAGTTTTTCAAATACAAATTTACTGAAGTATCGAAAGTTATAAGGGTGATCTCGACAATTTCTTCCGAGATTTCTTTGGATTCAAGGAACAACTCGTCCAATACTAGACAATAAACAATGATCTCTTGAACGTTTTCAAACGGTTTCAGGTCTAACAAAGATTGACGTGCAAGCTTAGCCAGCACAATCTTTTTAGTCTCAGAAACAGTGCTCTCTTGGAACCTCATCACAGCTAAAATCGAGATGGCATTCCAAAAATAATATGCCCTCTTGGGCAGGTTCCCACTGTCACTGTACTTGGCTAGTTGTAAAGACGCCTTGCTCATTTGATTAAAATTCGAATCTTCCAAAGCCTTCGTGAACCAATGGTACGACAATTCGTAGCTGGGGAACTTGAAGTTCCCTCGTTCATAGACATGCAAGGCTTCATCGTATCTCCCTAATTCCACGAAGAAATTGTGTAGAAACTCCAAGGAGCGAGAATCGCCAGTAATTGTGGTTCCTTTCAACCCGTACGGTTCATCCAATAGTTTCTTATAGTCGAATTTACCGGGCGATTGCTTGAACTTGGCATATGTCTCTAGGATCTTGAAGTATACCGCGTTAGGAAATTGTTTCTGCAATTGTCCCAGTCTGGCATAGCATTGTTTGAAGTTGGACCTATTGATTAGTTCCAGGATCTCCTCCTCTATCTTCTCGGACATGCTTCGACGTTAGGCTGGTTGTACTTGGCTCTTCATATACCGTAGCTTTGCCACTACATTCTGTTTTGAATTCTGTTGCTTCTTTGAAGGTCTCGGCGGCCCGTGAAACGTGACTATCGTATATGGTGACTGAAAAAATTTTAGATGCTCATCGCAGAATTTTGCAAAGAAACTTGTTACTTTTTGGTATAGGAAAGGTGGTAGAACTTTATGAGTTGAAGGTTCGTTGTCCCTGGTCTGTCGTTTATATTCTGTTAGTCATACATTAGCTGTTGAAAGAGTGCGGATCAATATGTCTTCTATCTACAAGGCCCTCGCAGGAAAGAGCAAAGACAATAAATCAGAAAAGAAGCAAGGTAATGTCAAGCAATTCATGAACAAGCAAAGAACCCTACTGATCTCCAGTAGAGGTGTCAACTACAGACATCGTCATTTAATTCAAGATTTGAGTGGATTATTGCCTCACTCTAGAAAGGAGCCTAAACTGGACACTAAAAAGGATCTTCAGCAGTTAAATGAAATCGCTGAGCTGTATAACTGTAACAACGTTCTATTCTTCGAGGCTAGAAAGCACCAAGATTTGTATCTATGGTTATCGAAACCACCAAACGGTCCCACCATTAAATTCTACATTCAAAATTTGCATACCATGGATGAATTGAACTTCACAGGTAACTGTTTAAAGGGTTCTCGCCCAGTATTATCTTTTGATCACCGTTTCGAATCTTCTCCACACTATCAATTGATTAAAGAGTTACTAATGCATAACTTTGGTGTGCCACCAACTGCCAGAAAGTGCAAGCCCTTCATCGACCACGTAATGTCTTTCAGTATCGTGGATGATAAGATATGGGTAAGAACATATGAAATCTCTCATAGTACCAAGAATAAAGACGAATACGAAGATGGTGAGGAAGACATATCGTTAGTGGAAATTGGGCCAAGATTTGTCATGACTGTAATTCTGATTTTGGAAGGCTCATTTGGTGGTCCAAAAATTTATGAGAATAAACAATACGTCTCACCAAACTTCGTTAGAGCTCAAATAAAACAGCAAGCTGCTACGGACGCAAAGTCTAGAGCCGACGCTGCTGTGGAGAGAAAGATTAAGAGAAGAGAGAACGTCCTTGCAGCAGATCCTTTATCCAATGATGCCTTGTTCAAATAATAAGAAGCATATTTAACACCAGATAGTCTTATATAGTTTTTGTATATTAATAAGAGATAATAAGAAAAGGATGAAAAACTACACAATCTGATCACAGGCACTGGTTAGATTATATAGTGTGTAAAGTTGAATATCAATAATATATATAGAAAGAATATTTATCTTATGTACGGAAGATCTTCAGTAGGCGCAACAAGCAATCACTAATCAAGCGTCTTGCTTTTCCAGATGTTGCTTCAAGTAGTTTTCAATGAACTGTTCTTCTTCCTTGTTGCCAGTTTTAATGTCGACTGTTTTCGGTTTTGCACTTTTGAAAGGATTTGGGACAACCAATAAACTTAGCAGGCCTAATGTTCCAATGGCTAATTGATGTGGAGGGATAGCCTTTCCCATGACATGATAAGCAGCACCCATTTTCGTAGTTGTGAAATAAACTCGAGGAGTGTCCAGACTTTGTTTGAAGCTAATGATCTATGTGTTTATGGTGAAGCATGTTCCTTCATTACTGCATACGACGTTTGAATCTTCTTTTTCTTCCCTTGCGCCAAAAGGCGGATCCTGGCCAATCACAATCGAGATCGCGACGATGTATCCTCTATACCATATGTAGACATAAATATAACGTAAAAGTATACAACTTGCACTGTGATCAATAACGGGTCTCGATTTTCACTTGTGATTCATTCTATAAGCGCTTAATAAGTTTTGTAGTCTAGTCACGATCTCGGTACACTCTTGGCCGGACACCGCCTCAAAGTAGTACCTCTTAATGTCATCCTGTCCCTCTCTTCTCACGAAAATTTTGAAATGCTCTGGTACTCTTTTGGATTTTTTAACAAGAACCACTTGACTAATATGTAATGACTTGGTCTTCACATTATCGTGCCAGTGTATACGGCCCTCTGGTGGTACAATGTAGATGTAGTCACCATCAATTGCTAGTGTTCTTTCATGCTTATTTATAAAGGACATTTGTTGTCTTCTCCATACCTTGTACTTATGGTATGCCCCGGTAAATAGGTCTTGGTAGTTGTTATCCCCAACCCCAGTGGGCGTATCAGGTGTGTGCTCCATCGTGCTCTGTGAGCGGTTTAAGTGGTGAAACTGTAATGTCCCATGCAATGAAGATTTTGATGAATTCTTGTTCTTGAAGAATCCATTACCATTCACTAGACCCCCTGCAGTTGAGCCGTTTCCACTAGCAACGCTTGACGATGAATGTTGCTTTGCTAAACCCAGTTTGTACTTCGCGGAAATCCTCTTAGGCTTTGATGCGGTTTTCGCATTCTCAGTGACTCCAGCCACGGCTCCTCCAGCATCTGCTTTCAAATATGAATTCAGAGGCTCTAAAGTCAACGGAGTTAAGTCATTGCTCTGGATTGTTGGCAAAACAGGCTTTTTTATGTTTGGTTTCATCTTTTCCAAATGCAATTCCCTTACGTCCTTTTTAGAAATGAGCTCTACTTTATTAATACCATCGAGTCTCAACACTGTATCGTTCAAATCTAGTGTATAGTTCTTGCCTAGCACCTTTAGTGCATATTCGTTAGGATCCATGTTCTTCATTTTACAATACTTTACCAAGATATCATTGATCCGTGAAGTCACCAAAACACTAATAGTGGTGTAATTGAACTTGGGATTCACATTAGGATACAGATATACTGTTACCTCAATGACCTTGGAGCCATTCGCCTTATCTACATCGTCTTCGTTACCAATTATAGGTTTGTAGAAACTCAACTGATTAATGGTACCGTCGGACGTATCATGAGTGCTATTAATGTCCAGAGTAGGTGCATCAATCACGCCACCACCAATATCAAACGGCAAAGGCGTCTCGATTTCATTGCGAGATTTCTCTATGTCACTAACTTTACACAGCACAACCTCACTGTCTGAAATAGACTGAATGGTACTCTTCCTATCCAGTTTACCAAAATTATCTTCAAATGGTTCACCGTCTTCATCCACAATTTTTAAGGAAAAATTATTTGGATTGGAAATATCTTCGACGGTCAATCCATCTTGTTCGAAATTATCAGGTTTGTTCTCAGTAGAGTACAGAAATAAAGCGAATCCAATGACCTCAAAGATCGTGGACGATTTCCGGACTTTTGTGGTGAAAGAATGTCGTTTATACTTTTTTGAAGCTTGAATATATATTTCGAGACCCATGGACTCGTAATTTGGCACTTTATCCCCACAGACAAAAGAAAAATATTCCAACACATCCGTAGAATTGGTGTTTGTTCTTTTCTTTTTTTTACTGAACAAGTTTGATAACTGGGATGCTTTTGGCTTGGATTCTAGATAGTCTGTGGTCCTTTCAATAACAATGTTCCCGTCTTTTGAAATCTTGTGGGCATTGGAAGAAAGGTTAGATTGGGTATGGTCTTGCTTCAATGTCAAGGTAATTTTTCTGGGCCTATGTGATCCACCATCAGAAAACTTTGGGACTTTCATGTGCTCACTGCTGGTCGTTGATGAAGTTCTTCCATGTCCACGAAGAAGTGAGGATTTCGTAGAGGTTAAGTTCGAGCTAACAGATAACTTCCTATTGGAGCTGGCCAAGGATGTCGGTTCTTTAACCGATGCAACCGTATCACGCCTTTCTTTGGGAGTTCTTGATGATTTCATAGTCAGTACAGCTCTATCAAATACATTATTCAATGTGGAATCATCATCGCCATGATAAATCCCATATTTTTGCATGGACATTGGTATAGAATGTGAAGGTAAAGTATTGGTTTGTACATCTGAATCGAGAGACATTTCGCCGCTCTCTATAGTTGATGTCTCGTTATTCAAATATTGTTCCCCGGAATATTCAGACCCTAAAAGAGACTTCCCGTATGATGAGCCAGGAGATATTCCAGCGAGGCTTTGAGAACCACGTTCACCTCCATCAGCGTGATTGCCTTGTGAAGCTGCGTTTACGTTTGCAGATTCCTCATTTGCTGATTCATGTCCCCCCAGATCGGATACTGTTTTGTTTATATTTGAGGTGACTGTGTCAAAATTTAAATCATCTAAGTCTTTCTCATTAATGTATGATTCCATATCCGAAATATCGTTACTTTGGGTTTCTGTTGAACCGTCCCTTCCATCTAATCCATTGCCTCTATTGGTGCCTCCATCTCCATTTGTACCCTTGCTCACGTTTAGTGAGTCAGACTTTGGCCCATCATTTTTGCTTTCAGTTAAAAACAGTTTTCCTTTTTGACTCGCAGGAAAATGCGACCTTAATCTTGAAGCACTTCCTGAAGTACCGTCAGGACTCTCTCGGTCATCAAGAATACTGAGGCTATTCTTGTTATTGGTGTAAGTGTTGCTGTTATTGTTGGACGTGCCATTGGAGTCTTTGTGAATTGAACTGGGACCAGCACTTTCCGTATCAAAATCGTCGTGTAATTGAAAAAATTGCGAGTGTATATCATCGCCTTCCTCGTCGTCATCGTCGTCGTCATCTTCTTCTTCTAAGTTTTCATCAAAGTCAAAATTCATATCAAATTTGCTGCCTTTCTTGTTATGGCGTTGACTAGGTGAGTGCAAGGTTGACGTTCTTGTTCTTGTGTTCGTCGAGTTGACAGCATTCTTACTTCCAGAAGTATTGGAATGGTCCCTTCGACTTTTAAATATTCTTACAAAAGGTAATGATGACCTCTTGCTAGATTTTTTTTGTAGCTCCATTGAGCTATTTGAATACGAACCCTCCTTGGAGCTCATCTTATGGCGCTTATCATTAGTTTCGTCATCACCAACTAAAAGCGAATTCGATGTTGATGAATTTTGTGGGTTATAACGAAGCGTTCCGTTCTCCTCGACTATTAAAGTATTTTTTGCGCTTTTATCCTGTTGACTTATTTTGTTTCCCTCGTCGTCTTCAATTTTCCTCTCTCGTATTAAGTTCTGGCTAGTGTTTCCTTTTTGGCCTTCACTTTCTCTCGTAATTCTCATTTTCCCTAATGTGGCATAGTTTTCCATGAAATCCTTGGAAATCGGCGGAGACTCTAATTCAGGAAGTATACTGACACCGTCCATGTTTGTGTATAATTCACGGATAGAAGAATCCAGACACTGCTCCGAGTTGAATTCATCTATAGGTATATAAGGTTTTATTATCCTTTTCATTTGGTCTTTCTCTGGACACACCCGTAGAAACTGAGCCCGCAGTTCATTCAATACTGACACTGTATCCATTATTCTGTACGTGGCCAATGCTGGAAAGCGTAGGTGCAGTCCCTTTTATTCTGGTTTCGTTTTCAACCTGATTTATCTTTATATCTCTAACAATCATATTGTAATGTATTCTTATATTGACGCGGGTTTATACAAGGTCGGCTGAAAAAATGAAAAATTTCAAGAAGCTTTGTCAACCTCATCGCAAGAATACATGAAGCTAAGTTTCAGATACTCCATAGACGTGCGCAGGTCAACTAGGTTTGCATAGCATATTATTCAAATGGCACTTTCATCGAACTGGCAAGCATTGTTAGCCTCAAAAGGCGGCCCTGCTTCTGGTAAAAAGACGAAGCAGTCGAACAGGAAGATCACAGATAATAGTAAAAGTAGCAAGATAGTAAAGGTTAGCATCACCCAAGATGTTCGCCCGAAACGTAAAAATTCCAGCAAAATTATGGATATGGTTTATAACATGAACAAGGAAATCAGCAAGCATGAAAAGGAAAAGCTCGAGGGGAAATTATTTGAATTCAACCCTTCCAAGGAAAAGACAGATGACAGTGTTGAAGAAATAGTACAAGTTGGTGTCTCAGAAAGCACTCGTGCTGGTAACAACAAGAGTAAGGCAATTGGGAAGTACGTTGCGATGGATTGTGAATTTGTAGGGGTAGGGCCCGAAGGTGAAGAATCTGCTTTGGCCAGAATATCAATCGTAAATTATTTCGGACATGTTGTTCTCGATGAGTTTGTTAAACCAAGAGAGAAGGTTGTGGAATGGAGAACTTGGGTTAGCGGTATTAAGCCAGAACATATGAAAAATGCGATAACTTTTAAAGATGCTCAAAAGAGGACTGCGGATATTTTGGAAGGTAGGATCCTAGTAGGACACGCTTTGAAGCATGATCTTGAAGCTTTGATGCTATCCCATCCAAAAGCAATGCTTAGAGACACTTCAAGACACCTCCCATTCAGACAAGTCTATGCTAAGGGCAAGACCCCAAGCCTGAAAAAATTAACCAAGGAAGTTTTGAAAATCGTCATTCAAGAAGGGGAGCACTCTTCTGTTGAGGATGCAAGGGCCACCATGCTATTATATAAAAAGGAAAAAAAAGAATTTGAAAAGATTCATAGAAACGCTTTCAATTAATACGAGCAATGTGGGGGTTCCTTCTTGTCGTTCACAAAAACTAGATGTAGTGATATGTACATTAATCTATTTAGCGCTCAAGTGCTTCAAGCCACTAACTACACAATAGAATTTATAAAACGTTGCTTGAAAATTTGAAGCTTTTCAGGAGATGTTTTGCAGTAAAATCACAAAATAGCAAGGAAATTAACATGGGAATACAAATTTCTTCATGCTATATATATATATATATATATATATATATATATTAATGTTTCTTCATTTAAGTTATTTTATATACCCTAAGTAGAGCATGCCATTCTCGATAAAATCATTGTTAGTATTCTTTTACGTTCATAAAGAATATGGGGTTCTAAATGTATCAGTAACATCATATCGGAATTCTTTGCAAATTTGTCGATCTTAGTTGTTATCAGGAGACCTCTTTTAGTCAAAAGTTCAATGGACTTGTCGTTAAGTTTATCCAATGAATAAGATTCTGAATGTGTCACCAATAAATTCAAAATGTCAAACGCCAAAGGAACACAATCCGATGTTTGCTCAAATGCTGAGATTTTTCTTATCTCGTTACGAATAACGTTGTAGAACCTGAATGCACAAATCGGCTTTACATTAAGTAAATGCCTAACAATCAACCCAAATCTGAACTTGCTTGGTTCATCTATAACAGAACTTCTGAATAACACCGCACCTTGGTAGAGTGAAATATTGGAATCCTCTTTGTCAGAACTCAACCATTCTAATAAAACCTTTGGAATAGTATTTTCGTTTTCAATGGAGATTGTTTCGCCTTCGAAATCAACATCACCTAGAACTTCCTCAAATTGAGTAGAGCTCAGAAGTAAATACAACAAAAACATGTAGCACAAATAATGATCAGAGGTTCTGTCAATCTGGTGCTCAAAATAGGAATTTTTAAACACCATTTTTAAAAAATCTAATGCCGTATTCCTGATGAATGGGTTACAGAGCCCTCTATTAACAATGGAAACTATAATGTGTGTAAAATTATCTCCATTCCAAACGATACCATTAATGCTCTCTATTTCGCATAGTAAGGTGGAGGCGAATTTTCTTTCTTTTAGTAAAGTTGTGCTTAATGATGTTTCGCTTTCATTTTCAAACTGGGACATATATAAGCGTCTCATACAGCTTGACACAAACAAAAGAGCACCTTCAAAAATTATAGGGTGTTTTGATTCGAGGCAAACAGTTGAAAACCAAAACAAGTGCTTCATTAAGTCTAGGTTTGGATCCAAACCTTCAACAATCTTGGAATAAGTAAAGATATGAGATATGACCAAAAAGACCTGTTCGTCGGTAACTCTTGGCTCAGCAACAACTTTCATAGTTTCAATAATCATAGCCTTGCATAATGATTCGGTTATGTAAGACTTCCCCATTATACCAACTATCATGATTGAACGTGCTGAAAGAAAGGAGTTGCTAGTGAATACAGATTCCAAAATATACTTCTTGTATCTTGTCTTCCATACGCTTGCCTCGTAAGTTGAGGAATATTCCATCAGCAATAGTATATTGTTAATAAAGAAATCCAAAATATTGAATTTGCTTGCAAATGAAGTTGCACTGAATATTTGTAGAATTCTTCCTTTGTCTTCGCTAAATCCAAACATGAATTTTACCTTCTGATGGGCAAATATGTCACTTATCTCATCTAGATTGTCTCTGTGATCTTGTGGTAGTGCTGAGTTGATGGCCAAGGAATGGCATACGTTCATCAGTAGTTGGTGCAGTGATGACCTGAGTTCCCTTGGGCCAACGTCGATTAATAAAGATACGATGAATAGGATTTCCGGCAAATACATTTGTACCAATAAGGAAGTTTCAAAAAAGACATGGATACTTATTTTGACCAATATCGTTAACTCAGACCAACTTTGGGTCATAGCTTCTTGTTTCAATGATGGCAGAAAAGATCTAATTTTCGCCATTATTTTTTGAATAATATTGTTGGCTACCTCGGTAGTTGGTAGTACTGTTAATAACGATATTGTTTTTTTCCAGTCACGGTTTTCGGAATCTCTCTCTAAGGCATGATTAATAACTTCTTCGACGATAATGCTAGTCAAGCGGCCATCGTCTAAAAGAAGCAGCCAAATGTATTGCATGTACACAGCCTTGAAATCAGTCTCCTTCACAGACAGTCTAATCAGCACACGGAAAATGTGCGATATGTTTTCAGGACCTTCTTCATCATCAGCCAAATACACATACTGGTATAGGTTAGGAACCCAATAAGATAGCCCACAAACTGTGTGAGGGATATAAACATGGGGGATAACGTTGTTTTTTAAAGCTTCCAAAATATAGATGAACATATATGTTGTAAGTTCGGGATTAGATTCTGCAAGTGACTTCCCGATTACCGATAGAAACGTAGTGGTTTCCTCAGGAACATACACTTCAGGCGAACGATGAAAGTGAGAACCGAAGTTCAAACCGAATGATATTTCAGTAGCAGCTACCAAGTTATACGAACTGTTTTTCATCTTTTTATTTTCATCGAACAGGCCAATGAGCGATACTAATAGTAAGTGGCACAATAATTTATTCCTTTCCTTTTGTTCTTTATCCTTAGCACTGGATTTTGAGGAAGAAGCGCTTGAATTGTTGTCCATTTCATATTCATTTTCTAATCGAATCTGTGCATAGTAGAACATTTTAACAATCTCGAGATACTTGGGACTACTAAAAATCAATCTTTTTCCATCTTGGAAAGTCACTGTAAATTCAGCAGCAACACCAGTTACTGAAGAAACGTGTACTTCAAATATCCGGCTAATTTCGTAGACGTCATTGAATTTGACATCAAATAATGTATCCATATCTCTTATTTTATATTGCCTTGGGGTTTCATGAAGAACTTGGAAGTAAATATCACCTATCTTCAGTGAAACTGGGGTAAACCTATTCCTTTTCTCGTCGTAGAGAGTAATATCATGTAAAGAGACACGAATGTCTTGCAGAACTTTTAATCCCTGACCAGTTATGCCTAACGATTTCATGAGATCTTCATCAGAATTGCTATTGATGAAAAAATGGGGAATTTTTGAAGAGACGAAAACATTCTCCTTGTCTAGACATCTCCCGTAGTTGCTCATAAACATTTCATTCACGTTAAAATAGTAGCACCCCAAACAATTCTTTGGTGCTACTTCTGGCAATAATCCCATAACCAGGGAGATAAATTTTCTCATGTCAAGTCCGTCTTCATCGAATTCAGTACAATCAATAATTAGGCAATGTTTAGTGGTCCAGATTCGAGCATAAATTTGTAGGAATTTATAAACAACTGTGTCAATGTCCACATGTTTGTTTGAGAAATTTGACATTGTTAAAGTAATGATTGGAACACCTTCGCTTGACGTAGATTCGTGGACGTTTGGATTGGACGTTGTTGGGGTTTCCAGGTTTCTGAATGCATGTCTATTCATAAACTCATAAAGTTCCGGGTAGTCGTCCATGTGGTCTCTAATATATATTGGTATTTCATTTGAAAACTCCATTTTAGGTTGACCTAGTTGGCCGAGGACATCATCGATGAGTAAAAATGTTGACTTATAGAACTCATCATCGTCAATGTCACCATCATCACGTTTTGCTTCATTGAGAACATTTTTTCTAATATCAAGTCCGTAGAGATATATAAAGGAGTGAAGAAATTGGTAATCAAAGGGTATTGGTGTAGGATCTGTCCTGACTTGGATGTCTATGATACGGTCCGCTCTACAAAGTTCAGCGAGGAATTTGAAAATCCTATCGCTACATTCCTTCAGAAAGTCGTTCTGGGTACTCAAAACTGGCCATCTTGAAAAGTTTTCTGAGCCATTAGCAATATTCTGGATAACTTTGGCTAAGCTGATAAATGTACGCTTTTCACTTGGATGAGATATGTCGATGATATTTTCAGAATCAGGACTGACTAATGCAGGACAAAAGAACCTTAGAAATACGAAGGACCCGGCAGCAATGAGAGCATGGTCTGGAAATTTTACACGCGCAACTTTGAATATATTTTGACAAATATAGAACAAAGGAGGTGGGAAGTACGAGACTGAGTTGGATATGGCCTCTAACAATTCATTCATATATTTGATGAACAATTGTACTTGTTTTTCGGCGTCTGCATCTTCCGGTTTCAATTTCTCGATTTCAAAAAACACCTTGTTATCAATGATTTTTTTTAGCAGTGGTTGCAGGGTACGAATCAAATATTCACTACCTTTGGACCTTGCTAACATAGATAAGGACCTAGTAGCGCAACTATTTCTTCTAAGTATATCGGTGGGTCTTGAAGATTTTTCGATTTCATTCTCGATCAACTGTGATACTGCGATATGAGTAGCATTCCTTGTTTCAAATGCATTTATTAAACCAGCAGCATAAGCATCGATATCACTGGCAGGACAAACTGCTGCCGCGTAAGATGACAACTGAGGATGTTCGATTGTAAACCGTAAATATTTGTCTGCAGCTTCCAACTTCCCAAGATCGGATTTAGCTGTGTAGGTACGATAGTTCGTAACGATATTGATGAATACCTCTAAAAATGCGTTCCTGATGTTTCGATTTCCAGAATAGCCCATTGGTAAGGTGAATTGCAGACTTGCATCAACATTGGTATTGGAAAGATTTGTTAACGAAAGAATGACGTTATCATTGAGGACACTCATTTTGTGCTTCAAAAACACTGGGAATTTATCGCGGTCGTTACTTTTTTCGAGGCCTTTCATCAAAATATTAAAATAGTATCCAAATATCACAGACCTGGAACGAGATAATTCAGGATCTGAGGCTGCAGGTGGAATTTCCAGAAAAGTGTGCCTAGTTAAAAATGAGATTGCTGTTGAGGCCTCAATTGCAGTATCGATGTATAAGATGTCCATGTCTCTTTTCATCAAATCCATTTCTTTGAGTGGTTTTGACAAATTTTCAAAATCATATTCTCTTGAAATACTGACTTGAAACCAATCGGTCACTTGTCTTAACCATTTATTTTTTAGGTGAAAGTGATTCTTAACACCCAAATTAACCTCTGAATGTTGCAAAGCACTGAACATCTTGGTCATTTGAATGATTGCCTTAAAATGTTTTGGGCAGTACGCTGGCATCTTTTTGATTTCTTCTGTTAATGAGTCAATTAAGTCTACTATCTCTGTGGAGAAAAGCAACATAACAGAATTATCATCTTCCCGACTTAATATTGTCCGTAGCATCTTGATGATTTGTTCCAATAAGATGTAAGAAGTTTCGTTTTCTGGTATTGATAAGTCTGAACAAGCCAATTCTTTCATTTTGAGTCTCAAACTACTGAAAAGTAATTTAAACGACAAAGGATGTAGTTCTACACTCAAAATGTCCCTTGAGTTTTCTCTCGTTAATAAATCAGGATAACTCAGCCATTGGCATTGTTTTGAAATGAAAAAGCTAATGTTCTTTTTTAATTCAGAAACAGTGTCGAGGAGATAAGGGTATGTGTCCTCTAGCATTTTTCTGTTAATGAATAAGACACCAGACAAAGAGGCTAAAATACCTGCGAAATTTCTGAAATCATTCAATTCCTGTTTATCTAAGTTTTTAGTATGCGTGTAACAATGCCACTTCTTGTATATCATTCTCATAGAGTCAAGTAATATTGCATTAGGAATAGTAGCAAATCGTAAAATGTTATTTCTAGTTCTTCTTTGAAACGCTATGGAACCCGAGGTGGTGTAATTATCATGACACATCGCTTCTACAAACTCAATGTTATGAACCCAGGTCTTATCAGAATCATCGATATTTCTTTCATGAAAATTGATAGCCGAAAGGTACTGTGAGTATGCCACTTTTAAAGTTTTTTCGATTTCTTGTTGACTAGAATATAATGAAACGAATAAAGCTCTACCAACGGTTCCCATTATCAGTGGGAAAGTAAGTTTTTCAGCATCATTTATGTATTCCATATGGTGCGAAGTTTCAGCAATTTCAGCCAAGTGAGACCTAACCTTTAGAAATTTAATTGTTATATCTAAAAGAATTTGACGTTTTTCATTCTTGATTTTCAAATCAAAAAGACCCATGGCAAATAAAGTTACAGTATAACTGCAAAGGAGGTGATAACCTTCAATACTAATGGTTTCATCTGACTCGCTATAATTGATGATATTGGATAGCAGCGTATCCATAAATGATTGGGCCGTTTTCTGTAAAGCTAGATCAGCACTTACAATCGCAACAAAGATCGGCTTCATTATATTTCTGAAATCTTGGGAAACCCACTGTAAATTGGAATTTACGTTATGTGGAATGATGAAGTAGCTATTAGGTCTCTTGAATATACTGAATATATTAATCATTATCCTTCTAGCGTCTTGGAGAGCAGCCTCATCCAAATCCTTTGGTACCAAGTGTTCTTGAATATAGTTATTTGTCGATTTCATGAATTTCCCCAAACTTTCATCGGAATACCGTCTTGTCCTTATTTTTTGTAGAGGAGATCTAATACCAAAGGCAGCAGATGATAATGGAGTAGAATTTGTTATTGCCATGGCGGTAGCACTGATACTTTCAGTTTGCGGACGTTGTACAGGTGATGATTTTTCTGTATCTGGAGGCGATGTCAAAGTAGTGGGCACCTTGTTCCTCAAAATACTAGATGGACCTCCTAACGCATGACGTGCTCTTGGCGCTACAAGATGTGACAGATACGGATCAGTAGATAAATGCTTAGGAGAACTGTTCAAAGGGGTTACATTGTCAGAATTCCTTGAAGTGCTTGAACCGACTAAAGATAAAGTGTTCATTGGATACGTGTCTGCTTCTGATCCCAATGGAGAAACAGGGGTCATAGAACTCTGGGATGTGGATGCTGACCTTGATCTAGTTGTCGGACATAGAGAGGGTGAGCTTCCCTTAAAATGTTTCTTTGTACCGTATTCATTGATAATTGTACCATCAAGGATAGATGCGACTATGTCGGTGATTTGCTCGTCAAAATATGGAAATTCTTGTAAGAGAATGTCTGCTATAATGGAAAATAAAGTCTTGAAAAATTTGGAGATTTTTATTGCAATAGATTTACGCAGTTCTCTCTTACTTGGTATGTCGAAGTATATCCTGAATCCTTCAGTATAAAGACATAGTTTTTGCAAGTTTAGATTGTTGGCCATGGTATCAATGCTTAAACGTGCCAGTAATAATTCATGATCGAATTGGATTGCAGAAGAGAAGAATATTAATTGTAATTGAATGAACGCGTTGGAATTCTTTTTCAAACAACCCATTAAATTGTAATTCATTTTAGAACTCCAATCTTGGCCAACGCTCAAATTCGTCCCTATTATGGGGATAAGTCTCTTGGCAAAAAGTACTGAAGGAAGATTTTTATCCACGAGGAAGACTGCGGAGGTCATTGTTAAGAATGATAGCAAAGCCCTCATTGTGTCTAGAAGAGCAACATCCGATACGGCCTGTGTCCCGTTTAAGTTCTTTAGTAACATTTTTATAAATTTCACAGTTTTTTTCGTTGACGTAGGTAACGAAGTCAATTTTTTCAAACCCTGTGTGATGTGTTTTATACCTAAGGTTCTTTCTGAACCAACTTCATGTAACGCGGCGCTATTAAATGAGCTTGCTCTTTCCCTTGGGCGATGCGATATACAATCAGGGATATATTTAAATGACAGTGCGTTCAGCTCATTGAATAGATCGATATCAAACATTGTCAAAGTGGTCAAAAATTTTAGAACTGATGTATGTGGCAGTACTTCAGTGTCATCGAAATGCGTGTACAGTTCCAGAACATTATTCAAACGAGTCACGGATAAGAAATTCTCATCATAATCCTTACCAGTGTGGCCAACTTTGGGCGAGTCATATGCGGCTCGACTTTGCTGTTGTTCCGTGTATGCAGTTTGGGTTGAATTCGATGATGATGACGATGATGCAGCCGCTGCCGCTGCCGCTGCCGCCGCTGCGTTTAATCGTTGTTGTAATTGTGTTGTTGGCGTAGGTGTCTGAGAGAGCAAGGAGGAGGCACTGATGGTAACATTGGACATCGTTGGTGTATCTGCGAAAGATGGATCATATTCACCTGATTGTGCGTGAGCGGATAATGATGTTGTTGTAGATGAAGAGGCTGACGACGACAATGACGTAGAGGATTGAGAATTTGTGGTCCACGATGAATGGACTTTTCTCTCGGGTTGTTGCTGGATACAAGACTGATGGTGAGAAAGCTGGCGGCTTAAAGATTTAGCTATCACACTTTGGTTATTATCTGATGATGATGAGCTAGGTGGCGACGACGGCGAAGATGGCGAAGAAGACGATGAACCCGGGTGGTTGTTTTGGGTGGCGGTTATCATACTGTTCACGTTGAAAGTTGAGTGGATCTCCTCAAAAAGAGTATGAATTAGCAAGTTTATGGATTTTGCAGATTCATCATTATGATCTCTCAATAAGTTAAAAAGTTCATAGTACTCTGCGGGTCTGGCCATTATCCAGAACATTATTGCCTTTGCGGTGAAATGTAAAAGAAGACAATGGTATATCGTTCTCTTTAGTGGCATGGATAAGTTTTTTACGATTTCCAAATACCTTCTGAAGTTATGCTTGGTTAGATAGATGAAACTGAAAAGATCCAAGTGAGGCACTATGTTGTTATACACGGAAGACGACAATGAATGTGAGTGACTGTGGGAGTGCACCTGGGCTTGTGTTACAGGAATTTGTACACTTTTTTTGATAAACTCGAAATATTCAGATGGATTGGAAGCTGCTACAAATCGGAGAATGTGACCCAGGGTGGAATCGATCAGTTTACAATGGGAAGGGTGGTTATTTTTTGCCAGATAAGATTTGTGACCGGGCAGAATCGTGGAACTCAATGTCGTCAAAATATTTCCGTGCACATGGTCAATCATATTTTGTAAAATTTGCAGAGTTCTCGTGTTGAATTTCAAAGCCGAGCAAGTCTCGATCAACTTCGACGCCAAATCAGGTATTAGTGAGTATGGTTTCATCTGATGGAAAAAATGTTTATTGTCATTATTATGAGTGGAAGAGAACTCGGGAAAAATACCGGGGAGCTTTGGCTTCTGTTCTTGCTCGTGTTCTATGTGAGTTGATATGTCACTATGGTTGAGACTTTCCAGTTTTTGCCAGTTATATTCCAGCACATCACTTAATAGCCGCAGAGTGACCAATATCGACTCGATAACGTCGTCGTTGTTCTCATCCGAAATGATATCATGGCCCTGGAGGAGCAACTCAATCAATTCCAAAGAATAACCCACGATAGCGTTAAGGTCTCTAAAAACGGCGACATTAATGAGTAAAGATCTGCATGATATGAATGGAGCGTATGCCTCCACTTCCAGATAAGTACTGAGATTGGACTCGACCGGTAAGATCGGGAGTATTCTATCGAAAAGAACATGCTTGATCAGTGTGCGAGTCATATGGGATGATTGAGCATCGGTACCATGCTCTTTCTTATTATTTTTGGTGTGATGGGACATGATTATCCCTGGAGTTTGTTATAGTACACGAATGCGTGGGTATGAAAAGAAAGTACGAGGAGGCAAAAGTATAACACTGAAGAGTGGAGAGAAGCAGGATGAGAAACAGAGTATAAGTCTATATGCTTTTGAGCTGAAAACTGGGTGAGATGCTTGTTACAATGGGGCGGAAAGTATATAGGCCTTCTTCTGATTTCGCTTTCGCTTTTTCGGTCTTTGTTTCCCAGGAGCTCCAAACAATAAAGATAACGGAGAGAACAAGGTACAATATACAGTTTAAGGCTTCGACTATATGTAGTGAATGCGAACTAGATAAAGCGTTTCGGAAGACGGCACAAGGCTTGGGGTTTTCAGAAGGGCGTGCCAGCTGTAATGTGGTGGAAAATTTCGTTTCGCCAGGGGAGCGTTCTAGAAGAAACGAGAGCTCTGCGGACGTTTCTGCGCCGCGGATCCTTGCACCAGCCGGGTGACCGTAATTTGGGTGGGGGGTCATTTTGGGTTGGTACTACACTAGCAGCAGAGGACGGTATATTATGCGCCTTGGAGCCAGATGATGATGGTGGTGTGCATGTGTGTACGTGTGTGTGTGCAAGATGAGTGGGTATGAGTGGGTTACGGCAGTGGCAGGGCCCCATCCCTACCTCCTCCCCCAGGGTGTACCGACGCTGGGACTGCCTCTCAAGAAGGTGTGTGGCCATGCCACGCTGCCACGCCAGGACGGATCTAGTGCTTTCACAAGTCTGCAATTAATGAGCAGAAGTGCTAGTTCCTGCCCGCGTGAGGCTCATAAAGAGACTTTGGGTTTTCTGTTTATCATTTTGTTACGGTTGTCTGTACGGACGGAAGAATTCCGTCCCTGCTTGTCCCTGATCGCCCCTACGTTTTTTCTCGTTAGCCGTGGATCGTCCAGAAAGAGATAGTTACGCATCACGGTATGATTTAAAGTAAAAAATGGTCTGAGAAAGAAAATCCGTTTTGAGTTATATGTGATATAGGGTGTTATGTGTGTATGTGCGTTTTTTACGTATAAGTGCGTTTTTCAGCGCAAGATAGTGTGTGGTGCTCGTTCTACAGTTCTTCCCAGGTGAGGACTTTACCGAAGGTGGAAATTGTACGATTCTCATCTTCTTCGTCGTCACAAGACAGAGATATGGATGTGCTTATGATGCTGGAGTCATCCAGTTCCGGTAGTCTGCCGATTCGGAAGTCGTAGAAGGGCTCTTGGGAGGCCTGTAAACTCTCCGCCGACAATCGGGTGGGCGGTTTTAGATCTACTCTTGGTGACGGGCCTCGCTTGCCTACAAAGATAACTTCTCCGTACTCATTTTCTATTTCGATGGTGGAAGCGGTCATTAGTTCAGGTGTGTACGGGAAGTAGCGGAATTCCTTGCGTTCCTTTATGCCTATTTCATGTGGGCCCATATCGATGGTGCGTGTGACGGGAGTATGGTCACCCCCGGTGAAGTTGAATTTGCAATTGCCCGCCAGTATGGAAGTCGTGTTATTGTACAGTTGGAAGTATAAAGAACTGTCCCGATGGTTCATTGTCACTTGTAGTGAGCGATCACTTCGGGGCTCAGGATCCTGGCAGATCACAGTCTCTTGTTGCAGAAGGTTGTTAATGTTTTCCATCTTGCCGCCGAAAGTGTCTAGTAATTTCTTATAGCTATGATAACGTTGGAAAACATCTTCTAGTTGCTTGACTGTTTTCAATTGCGTGAAGAAATGTACCAGTTCGGGTTTATCTTCTGGTATGTCTATCGTGCCGCTTATTTTGTAGTCAGGTTCCCCGCTTGCAAGGATGGTGGTGGTTGTTGCCTTTTGCTCAAGTTCCATTTTATTCAGAGATTCTTCCAGTCTAGATAGTTGTTCTGTGAAGCTGTTTAAACATTCTCGTGGTACTATCACACCTGCAGTAGACTCTGTGGTTGTAGCCTCGGACGACTTGGCCTCGGACGATGTGGCCGTTTCGTGATTATATACTATACTCGAGTTTTCTTTCTCTCCAGAAACCCGCTTGTTTAAGAAGTTGTCAAAGTACGTAGTAATAGTCAACCCATACTTTTTTAGTGCTTCTTCCCCTATATAAATAGTGCAATGTATCTGAGACTGCAAATGCTTGAACAAGTGACCGTAGTCTTGACCGTTCAGTAATATTCRAACATTGGACTTATTGCTCGGTTGCCAAAACAAGTGCTTGCTTCTGGTGGCATCATTCAACATTGAACACTGCCCCATGCACTCAAAGATGGCATCCGCATCCAAACTGGGCATGATTAGGTTGAGCCTATTGTGTTCATCGCAAACGGTTAACAGGTGGCCCTTTGGTGTGGTCATCTTTTGGCCTTCAAGTTACTCACTTCCTAGAAACGTTCCTTCAAGTAGTGTTTAGAGCAAATTTCCGACGCAATTGCCCTTGAATTTAGTTTTTCTTGGTCTAGCTCACTTCATCAGTTTCCCGATAACAAATCTACATAGCCTTGAACTTACTTTTTTCAGTTTACGTAAACGTTCTATATAATAGCACACGCCCCTTTTTTCCGGGTCATGCAACGCAACATAGAGGGAAGCGCTTGATTAGTTCCTTCCCGCACATATTACAATAGGCGTTACTTTGGAACCGTCTGAACGCATTTGTGTCGAGAAAGAATCTAGACCTTTTTACGGTTATAATGTTCATCCCAATAGAGACGGTATGATCCCAGGATGGAAATAACCCAGGCATTTGCGGCGGTTTACGGGCCACCGAAGAAAGCGTGTGTGTAAATATTAGTGTAGGCCCAGTTAAGCCACTGCAGAAAGCTTTTTCTTACTGGACCGCTTAGGCTCGTGTGCTTTCAATTGAATAGTGGGCACACGCTCGTTTGTTGCTTTCTTAGTGTGATGTGTGGGCGACGCGTAAACCCGTACCCATTAACTTTTTTACTTAGCAAGCCAGAAAAAAGTCTGCAACATGTTATAAAACGGTAAGGGGCCAGGTAACAAACGGGAAACAAGTGGGAAAAATAATGTGCCAAAGGAAAAAAAGGTTTTCTTTTCCTCGTTTGAGTTGCTGTTGGCAATGATTAACCTACAGTTACCATTCAAATGGGACACGAAACAGGTATGAAACGTTTACGAAAAGGAATTGTATTTGTTAGCGTGGTCACTTCCTACGCTATTCAATATCTTCGTCTGTGCCTAAAGAATAACACTATTTTTTTAAAATCAGTGACTGCTATTGTGTGAGTGAGGTTGAAGAGAGTGATAAGGATGAAGCTCTCTTTTCGAAAACCCGCCAAGTTGTTGCCAGAGTAAGATTGGGTTGCAGGACTTGCTGGAATCCTTCCCTCTCTTCGAAACGCTCGAAGATAGGCTGCTCTTGTCCTTAGGTGACTGGGAGGGCACAGCAGAGATGGCTCAAATACAAATATTGGTTAATTTTTGTTCATCTTCATTTTGCTTCTGTTAACTTTCTTTAGAAAAGGTAGGCAAATATTTGTCTTGGAATACCAAAGATGAGTTTGTTTAAAACTTTATTCAGCTTACAGAGAGGTGTTGTTCCTTCTTAATCAATTGGTGTTTACCGATAGTAACTGCGTTGGTTGAAAATATTTATGTTTGATCACTAATAAGAACATGCTATACCTTCACAAGGCTTTTGCATCCCATCGGGCTCTTGGCAGAGAACCTTCCCATCTTGAACAGAGTGTTACGTTACAGTACATCTTACCATATGTATGGGTGTTGGGTGGCTGACTCTAAAAGTGCAAGCATCTGAACTTGAACTAAACTCTTGAACGTTTATTGGCTATTTAATTATTTTCTTAATGGGCAACTTCAAAAGCTTTTTTAATGTCTTTTGTTCCCAAATTTCACACTGTTTATGTTTTTACTACTTTTCACAAGCTCTTTGACATTTTTCTAGTTGTCCAAAAAGACAACGCTTTCCTGAAAAAGTCGCTTTGATTGAATACTTGTAAGTGAAACAAAAACATAAATAAACACTAAATATAGCCAAAAATTTAAATGGATGTAAGTAATTACCTATATTTCTTCCCAAGTAAATGCCCTTTCTAATGAAACCCCTGAATTATCCTCTTCGTCTGAAAAGGAAGTGCTCATAATACTTGATTCATCAAATGAAGAAAACGCGTCTACGCGGAAGACATTATTGGGGTCTTGTAAAGTATGGAAACTGCCCACTGTGTGTATTGATGGCGATAGTTCTAAGATTGCCTCACCTGAGTCAGTGCATTTACCAGAGAAAATAATTTCTCCCGCTATATTTATGATGTTGACAGAGAAACCGATAAGCGGAGTGGGGAGAGCAGGGAAATGCCACAATTCCTTTCGTCCATCCATACCTATTTCATGTGGTCCCATTTGGACGCTGAAAACCTCAGAGGCTGAGTTGGAAAACTCGAATGTGCAATTCCCTGGCACTGTTGAAGTTGTGTTGTTATATATTGTGAAATGGAGTGAATTGTCTTCATGGCCCACTTCAACGTGCAACGTGCGATCGTTTGGATTTCCTGGCCCTTTATTGTCTACTTCCGCCGCCTCAGATAGAGTTACCTGTTTCGCATCTTCAGCCTCGGGCAATGGGGTACTGTCTTTTAGAAATTCATCCACTCGCTCCTTTCGGCCATCAAATTTCCTTAGAAGCTTCTCATATGCCTTATAAGCTTCGTGAACATCTCGTAATTGCGCATTAGTTTTTAGATGAGAGAAAAACTCCATGAGTTCAAAATCATCGTCAGGTAACACAACGCACTTCCTTCCGTGTACTTCGCTTGGCCCAGCTTCCTGATTTTGTGTCTTGTTTAAAGATTCTTCGAGTATGGAAAGTTGCTGAGTTATAGCATTTAAGCATTTGCGTGACATGGTGACACTGTCACTCTCCACAGCCTTTATCTCACTGGGAGCAACATCTGAAAAATCATCGTAAGGCGCGCATACGGTCAACCCATACTTCTTTAGTGCTTCTTCGCCAACGATAATGTTGCATTTTACTTGGCGATGTAGGATGGTCCCTAACTGACCGTAGTCATTGTTATTTATTAGCAATCGAGCGTTCTTTTTTTCGGCTGGTTGCCAAAATACATGCTGCTCATCATATAAATTAAACTGGTCGATAAATTTATCAATACAGCTCTTGATTGTTTTGGCCTTTGTATTTGCTGCCGAGTAAGTTGATTTGTTGTATTGGTCGATAACAGCGAACTCGAACGTTTTCGTTTCTACTAAAATTCTCATCTAGCGGATGTGATTGTTTTGAGATACGTGAGTAAAATTATAAGGTATCGATAATGTGTTTTAGAACCGGCTTTTGGTTTTCTCATTTGTCCAAAATCACTCGGTAGTATATTCAAGTAACAATTCTTATTGGGCTTTCCCCTCTTTTTTATTTTTATTTGATTCGTTTTTATTTTTTAAGGGCGCATACCGGTTCGACGAATACACTCATCAAGTTATAACATAGCTAGACATATAATAGTATTAGCATAGAGGAGATATTAAATTTTAAATTAAACTAGATTAAAAATGTAAACGAATATTAAGGAATTATGTATGCAGAAGACCAGTATGGTGCCATTACTTCTTGGCTTCAGGCTCATAGTCAGGAGGATTGTAAGTGAACATGGCCTTACCTTTTTCATCATATCTTGTAAAGTCGTCTCTCACATCCAAGCCTTCGGATCCGGCTTCTTGAATCTGTTGCTTGGAAACACCTAATGGGTCCTTGCAACACCACACAATAGGATCCTTTTCTCTAACACAAGGATCGGTGTATGCGGTGTTCAAATACTCTTCATCGTATTCGATACTAGTGTTGAAAACATGTGGGAGCCTCGTTCTGACCTCGTCAAACGGATACGACTTCCTTGGATTGAAAAATAGTGCAATTCTCTGCGACCATGTGTTAGTTTCCAAGACATCTGGTGGGAATGCCTGAGGCTCCTTCATCACGGCACCTGCGTTGCCGTAAATAACACCCGCATCTGCATTGACTGGCACAGCCCCTTCGGGTCCATGACGGCTTTGATCGTCGTCGTCATATGGACGGTTGTTTCTTAGAGCCTCCACATCACTGTATTGGAACTTACGGAATTTTTCGTCTTCTGGAACAAAAGTCGACTCATTTCCGATCCCGTTATTATCCTTGTCTTTGGTGGAAGAAGAAATAGTGTTTGACTTTTTGATGATGGGATCGTTCTTTTTCTTGTTGACGGAGTCGGCTTCCCCGTTGAATCTGGAAGATGAGTTGTGTTCACTTCTTTCTTCAGAACCAGATTCGAACGGATTACTTGGAGCACTGTTCTCTGAATTGTTGTCATCCTCAGGTAGTAGATTGGCCTTTTTCAAGTCATCCTTGGTAGCGGGTGACAAAATACCATGAGTGTCATCGTTCTCGTAATCGTTCCTCATTTCATCAGCGATATTTTTCACTTCTTGAGCACCCAAATCCGAGGAGGGGTAGGCGTAGCCGGATTCACCTCTCGCGTATCTAATGGCGCTCAGGGGGACCACGTCAATCAATGGCAAAAATTTCCTTTTCATGTGGATGTGAGCCAGGGCGGTAACGACGATGCAGACCACTTCCAAGACCAGAGGACCCCAGGTCTTGGCCATGATGAACAAACCAAGCAAACATATTTCACTTAGGTAGAGACCGACAAAGATCTGGAAAAGGGCTCTTGGGTAATTGCGACCCTTAAGATCGAACGAGAACCCTAGAACGTAGTTCAAGTTGTACAAGTACGCCACATACAGAAGAATCATCGTAAAGGTACTGAAAAACAGCAGAATAGGAGCGATGATCGAGTAACAAATGTAGATGCACACAAGGACCTCGATGGTGGGGTATATGACACCCAATTTGGGGGTGCCCAGAATGTTGTAACGGTTCCATTTCTGTCTAGGGGTAGAGTCAAGGAATCTGCCCAATATTTTGCTCAACACCAAATTGACCACTTGGAAAAGTATACCAGAGGGCACTGTCAAACCTTGCAGTAGGAAATACGTGATGTAGAAATTGGACGACTTGGGCAGGTTACTTGCCAGTAGCGTCATCGCAGAGCTTGGATTCTTGATGATCGCATCAACGGTGGAGGACGCGGAGGAGGTGGCGGTGGTGATCAAAAAGACTTGAATGACTTGGAATGCGTAGTACCAGGCCTGACAATACAGATCTGAGTCCTGCGCAGTGACACAACCGCTCAGTTTCCCGAGCTTGATGATGATGGGCGGAACCAGCGACATCAGGATGGCCAGCGCAATAGAGGGCGCCAAACCGGTGATAATACCCATCAGAACATCGGGCATGTTGTTGATGAAACGTAAGAAATGAACTTTCTCGGTAAGATAGTTAACGTTGGAAATACACCCGACGACGGCGACGGGGATGGCCCAGAAGATAATCAACAAGACCAGAATGGCGTTAGCCAAAGTCCTCTTGGAGTGCCTCTCTTTGGAAGTGAGACTCATGGCCTCCCAATTGATGTCTTCGGGGGAGTAACCGATGAGGCGCTTACCAAAATGCTTCGTGCCCAAAATGGCGTCCGCGGATTGGAAACACCTCTGCGCTTCCAATTGGGAGTCGAACTGGATGAAGCACGCGGGGAGCCTGTCGTTACTGGCCCAGTCGGCCTGCTTTTCGTGGATTTCTTCGTTCAGTTCACCGACCCTCTTACTAGAGTAGGAAAGCGTGCTGACTTTTTTGCCGCCCAGACAGAGCGGCAACTTGCCCAAACGGTGCTTGGGCCGTTTCTTGTGTGGAACGTAGGTCTCCAAGTCGTCCTTGGGCTTGGTGCCGTTATTGTACAGCTTGTCCAGCTGCTCCTGCGTCTTGTTGGTGGTCATTTTCATGCACTTGTTCAGGACCTTGTTCAACGCGGCCTCGTACTTGGCCGCGTTCTTGGCTCTCTCCTGGCACAGTTTCTCCAGGTCCGAAAGTTCGTACGCAAACACCACGTTGGACGCCTTGGGGAAACGCATCTGCATCTCACCTTCCTGCGCAATGTCCTTATCCAGCTCGGTGATGATGACCGTCCGAGAGGAAAGCAACCCGTCGTAGAGCGGCGTGGTCTGCATCGCATGTCTGAATACAACGTAGTAGTACAGCTCCTTGTAGATAACGTAGATGACCAGCCCGAAAAAGAGCCACGACAGGAAAACGTGCGCGTAGAACCGGTTCTTGTTCGTGACGTTCGAAAACGAAAGCAGATCGAAACCCTCCATGTTGTTACCGTTGGTCGCGTTCACGGGCAGCAGAATGGGCAGAATACACACGCACGCCACAAACGAAACCGACCCGACGATCCCGATGTACCGCAGCAGAAAGTACCCGTCCACGCTGGTATGCTGGATCAAGAACGAATGTGGCTTGGAGAGCAAGTAATGAACCCACTCCATGTACCCGGCGGGCACAGGCTCTGTCCGTTCTTCCTCCGGGATGGTCTGCACGTCTTTAAGGGACCGCGGCTCGTAGACCCTTCTGTTTTTGGGCCGCAATAATATAAAAAGCCACACGAATATAATAGCGACGATGCCGTTGAAAATCAGCGCCGTAACAAACGCCGAAGTCGACGATGCTTTTGGAGTACTATCAGCCATGATGGTAAGTGTGAGCTGTCGGTTTTGAATAATACGCTTGTTTGCTGAGCAAGAGAGGAACGAAAGGCTACTCACTCAAGACAAGGGGGCGGCCGAATACGCGCTATATATACCATCGACTGGCGACTGCAAAGACAAAAAAGATCGACGTACCTATGTATTCCTTAGAAAAAGAGGTGAAAAGAGACAAGAAGAGAAGAGGGTTGTACAACTGAGGGGCAACCAAGAACGAGAGGAGACATAAACGGACGGAAAGAAGCCCGAAAAACAGAAGGCAACCACATAACACGTCAGAGCCAAAAAAAAAAAAAAAAAAACAAACTCGAAGAAGGGAAGCGTAGACAATGCGCCACAATCACGCTGACTCCGCGCCGGAGCCGCGTTTGTGCCACCCCGGCGTTAACGCTGGGGCGTGGGGCTGAGCCCGGCAGAATGCTTCCAAAAATTCTTGCAGTTCTTCCATTTCTTCGCCCGTCCGTTTTCTTTCTTTCTCTCGGTCGTTGTCCCCTGCGCCAAGGGGCGGGTAGGGGTGGGCGTTTACGCAATAGCAATATCATTATTTAAGTTAGGTTCGCCGGAGAAAAGGGGATTCTAAATTGCCAAGCAGCGTGACCTTGAAGGTGTTGGGGTATGCGTAACCGTGAGAGTAGACAGAGAGAGAGTGTGTGTGTGTTGGGCAGTCGCCAACGTATAAGTACCATGGTCGTATCGACCGGAGGTAGCTAGTTCATTGCTAATTATTCATGTTTTTTTTCTTGTATCAGGGATAGTACTGTTCAACACATACAATACGGACATTCTTCGTCCGTTTGAGGACCAGAAGCGTTACCCCGCTGCGCGCGGTGGGAAATCCCGGGTTTTGTGGGTGCCCGAACGGGCTTCCTGTTTGCTTTTTGTGGATGCCGCAACCCACGCACCGGGATGCCTCTCGCGAGAGGCGTTACCCGTGAGGCGTTTTGGACGAGCTACGCTGGCACTCTACAATAATAGGCGCATGCTGGTTGTTGTCTCGCCATTGTGATGGTAACACCTTGGAAAGTGGAAAGAAAAAAAAAATTCAGACACACGCAGCACCAACAGATGTCGTTCTTCGAGAGCGGATGAGGGGGTAGATGCTTCGCTCGAAACACACGAAACTTCGTCTTCACTCACTTTCATTTACTCACCTCACTACTCACACAA
Organism: Saccharomyces eubayanus; assembly: GCF_001298625.1. Lineage (NCBI taxonomy): Eukaryota > Fungi > Ascomycota > Saccharomycetes > Saccharomycetales > Saccharomycetaceae > Saccharomyces > Saccharomyces eubayanus. The sequence goes on along the minus strand of NC_030974.1, from coordinate 129,207 downwards.
AGGCCAGGAAGAGAGAACAGCTTAGCTTGGATCAGCCAAAAAAAAAAAAACACTAAAAAAAAAATTAAACTGCCACCTTCTTACAATCAAGTATAAATACACCGGCCATTGTTATGGTTTTCATTTCTTGTTAGTATTTCCTCTCTTAATTCTTATTCATTTCCTGTCTCTTATATTGTACCAAGCATACAATCAACTATCTCATATACAATGTCTATCCCAAAAACTCAAAAAGGTGTTATCTTCTACGAATCCCACGGTAAGTTGGAATACAAAGATATTCCAGTCCCAACCCCAAAGGCCAACGAATTGTTGATCAACGTCAAGTACTCCGGTGTCTGTCACACTGACTTGCACGCTTGGCACGGTGACTGGCCTTTGCCAGTCAAGCTACCATTAGTTGGTGGTCACGAAGGTGCCGGTGTCGTTGTCGCCATGGGTGAAAACGTCAAGGGCTGGAACATCGGTGACTACGCCGGTATTAAGTGGTTGAACGGTTCTTGTATGGCCTGTGAATACTGTGAATTGGGTAACGAATCCAACTGTCCTCACGCTGACTTGTCTGGTTACACCCACGACGGTTCTTTCCAACAATACGCTACCGCTGACTCCGTCCAAGCCGCTCACATTCCAAAGGGTACTGACTTGGCTGAATGTGCTCCAGTCTTGTGTGCTGGTATCACTGTCTACAAGGCTTTGAAGTCCGCTAACTTGTCTGCCGGCCAATGGGTTGCCATTTCCGGTGCTGCTGGTGGTCTAGGTTCTTTGGCTGTCCAATACGCCAAGGCCATGGGTTACAGAGTCGTCGGTATTGACGGTGGTGAAGGTAAGGAAGAATTATTCAGATCCATTGGTGGTGAAGTTTTCATCGATTTCACTACTGAAAAGGACATTGTCGGTGCCGTCATCAAGGCCACTGACGGTGGTGCTCACGGTATCATCAACGTTTCCGTTTCCGAAGCCGCCATCGAAGCTTCTACCAGATACTGTAGAGCTAACGGTACCACCGTTTTGGTCGGTATGCCAGCCGGTGCTAAGTGTTGTTCTGATGTCTTCAACCAAGTCGTCAAGTCCATCTCCATTGTCGGTTCTTACGTCGGTAACAGAGCTGACACCAGAGAAGCTTTGGACTTCTTCGCCAGAGGTTTGGTCAAGTCTCCAATCAAGGTTGTCGGTTTGTCTACCTTGCCAGAAATTTACGAAAAGATGGAAAAGGGTCAAATCGTCGGTAGATACGTTGTTGACACTTCTAAATAAGCAAATTTCTTATGATTTATGATTTTTTATTATTAAATAAGTTATAAAATTAGTTTATACAAATTTTAAAGTGACTCTTAGGTTTTTACAAAAAAAGAAACATCTGTCAAGTAGTTCTGGTTTTCTCGTCTTGTTGAACTTGCTCTTGCAATTCCGGCTGCTTCCTCAGGTACAGCATCAGATCGCTCCTGTCGACCACATCTCGGCCAGCGTGCTCCGCGAATGCCTGTAAGTCGCTCCCCATCTCCCCTAGCTGTAAATACGCTAGTTCTAACAAAGAGTTGATGAATCTCGGTGTGTATTTGGCATCCTGGGAGCACAGAGCCTGTTGTAGTCGTGTCTCTACGTGGACCCACAGTCTGGCTTTCAACTGAGCCCTGTCGCTATCCTCATTCATTGCGCCCMCMGAYCTMCACTTGAATGCTCAGAAAACTGCCTCGTCTTTTTTTAAATATACTATCTAGCTGATCTAATCGGTCGTCTTACTATTTTGATTTTTACGGCTGCTATCTCATCTTTTTTTTTTTTTTTTTTATTTTTTCCAGCTCCCTCCGCCCCTTTACTACCCCTCCGCCTAAATTTCATCTCAAACCCATATACTATTGAAAAAAACCCCATTGCTATTGTTCAATAGTGGATTCTTTTTTTTATCAGTAATGGCCCTTCATTCACCATTTTCTATCGTGGTATTCAGCTGCTTCTCAGAGAACGCTTGAGCAATTTTTTGCAACACATTCAAAGCCCGCTTTCCCGTTTCATTTTGACGTCGTATAAGTGCCAGTTGGATTGCAATTGCATAGACCGATCATACATCTCAAGGCCATCTTTAACGAGGAAACCACCCATTCGAACAAATATATACACTCACATTCCCAGAACGAAAACAAGAAAGACCGCATAACTAGGAACGAAATCATGAACCAGTTGACGGTGAGTTATGGCCTAATTTCCCCGGAATACTGCACTTCACAAGATGCGCACATCCTACCTATAACAAAGATTTTATACCCAGACATACCTGGCAGGAACTATTTCCTGACTTCAGGAAGAGATGGTTCGATAATTCTGCACAAGAACGCACACCTCTTTAACAATGTCCAACCTACATCTAAGGCTAATCCCGCATCAGACGACGCGATAAGAATGCAAGTCCACAGCGATTGGGCAAGTGATTTAATACACGTCAATATGAAATGTGCAGATTCCTCCACTTTAGACACATTCATATCGGTAAGTCATGATTTTTCCATAGTATTAATTAGTCTGAATACTGAACTAACCACATGGGATAAGAAAATCATTGGTGATCATGACGATTATATCAAATGTATAGTGCCCATACATCATGATACGTCGCATGACTTTGGAATCGATGAACGCGAGGACAAGTACAACAAATATGACGATTATGAGGAAAGAAACAACGGGATCGCTACTGATGAACAAAACTACTTCATTTTTGCTACAGGCGGTCTAGATAGGAAAATAAAAGTTTGGTGCATAAACAGGGGCCCAGAGAAAATAGCTACTTTACTTCACACTTTCGATAATGCTCAATCAAACGACACAGGATCGATATATTGCATGAGCCCCATAATATCGAAATACCATTCTGGTAACGACCAAACAGCGCGTCCCTTTGATTTAGTGGCCGGAGATTGTAACGGTGACCTGATATTCTATTCATGCAAAGACCGCAAAGAAATAATGAGAATTGGAAACGCTCATATGACAAATATTAAAGTCGTAAGAACTGTCAACAATTCCACACGTTTAGTAAGTACCAGTTCAGACGGTGTAATAAACGTATGGGACTTGAACTGCATATGGGATGAAGCTAACGGTGTTTTCCAAGCACCCAATAAGATCGGGTCATGGTCGTGGGATTCCTCCATATGGTGCGTTCAAGGAACGAGTCTCGATCGGCTTTATTTTGGCGACTCCCATGGTAACGTGATGAGGGCAAACTTATCCAGTTATGAAAATGCCAAACTTTCACGAGTTTTCAAATCCGGTCAACATCAACGTCACTACGAACATGAACAACAAGATACACCAAACAATCTGGATCCAAAGGTAAAAAAGCATGGTGGTATCTTGGATATTGCCCTTTTACCTGATGACAAACTGTTATTTTCATTTTGCACAGACTCAAATTTGAATCAACTCGATTTAGCCAACAATAATTTCAGCGTAAACGAAGGGGGGTTCGCGCTAACAAGAAGTTCATTATTAACAAACAGAAGACATGTAATAACAGAAAACACTAAGGGGGAGACGCAGAGATGGGATATTGTCTCATGCGAACTCTTGAACACTTTTAGCTCATCAGAAGGTTCCTTTGATGATATCGTAATGAAATACACATCAAAGGAGATTTTATCTCACTGGTGTACCGTTTCCGTTAAGGTGGGTATGCTATTTGTGAAAATAAATCCAAAATTTTTGAAAACAGAAATTTATGGGTCTGCACTGAAAGATTATGAGATTGTGAACGATATTGAAGTCAGCCCGGATGAGAGGTATAATTTGGGTAAAATCGTTATCAATTCACTTTTCAATGAATTCATATCCTACGAAGTTCAAAAGGATAAACTTCTGAGGAAGAACATCTTTAGTTCGAAAAAGAAAGATTTAAACAGCCCACTTACACTGGATACAGGGTACAACTCAGAACCGAAAAAGAATAATAAAGACAAAAAGAGAAAATCGACTTTTAAACTAGGCTCAATTGGAAGCGTCAGCGCCTCTGTAACTCCTCCAAATTCGGCCCCTGCAACGCCACTAACAGGGGAAACTATAGCTTTAGAAGAGCAACCGCTTTTGCATTTCCCAACTGATAAGGCAATGGATGATTCTTTAGAGCTAGTCCAACCTTTGCCTGTGTCTAAAAAGCCATATTTTAGAACTCAAAGTTCTGGCTCTCTATTGAGTAGAAAATTTAAATCATTTAGATCTACCTCTAGTCGTGCCACAAGCGGGCTAAACACTCCAGAGGAACCTAGGGGAAATCTGATAGACACTACACACGTCATAAATGATGACTCCCCCGTGGCGCATACGCATAATACCGCTCAACCGTCCAAGGATGCAACACCGGAATCTATATTATGGAATCATCCTTTTAAGCTTGATCAAAAATTATCTAATATTTCATCACAAGAATTACCCTATAATAACGTTCATAATAAATTGAAATCGGCTGAAAATTCAAGAGCAAATTCCACACTAACATTAGAAGGGAACGAAAAGAAAAATCCCGAATTTATGCCGGATCTGCTTGACCAAATTCAAGAATCTTACAAACAACAGTTTATGAATACTTCTTCCATTAAATATTTGACCAAAAGACTTCCCGTCACCAAGATAATTAAGGCTAGTTCATGTCCTATAATAAAAGTTAGATCAATTACTTTAATTTTGGTCCACCTATGGAAAGAAGGGTCTTGTGGCGGCAGAGTATTATTTTCAACCTTTTTACCACCATCTCGAATTGATAATGAAATTGTTAACGGTGGCAAGGAAAATTCTAAGATACCAGATGATGAAGAAGATTTTCAAACTGTAGACGACGATAAGTTAGGACAGTATGAACAAATTGATGGTGAGTTGGGGAACCGGTTAAACAGAAGGCAAATTTTTGAACAACTGGAGGAAAATTTACCTTACTGGTTCGCCAAGGCTTTATTTAGGGATATTAAGACGGTAGAAGAGCAACCAAAGCTGAACTTCTTAATCATGCCATGGTCTGCCGTTGGTGCAAGCGAAACAAATGATAGTGGCCAAAACAAAAAGAAAGATACCAATAGTCCAGATTCAACAGAATCTTCCACCAATGACAGCAGCGATAGTAGTGTAGGGAATGGTAACGGTACTGTTTCTCCTTCAACACAGCAACAATTCCATAATATGCTAAAGTTTGGACGTTCAAAGACAAATGAGCAAGAACTAAATCCCACGGATTTACCTAAGATATCTGAGGCCAATGTTAAACTGGTTGCGCCTGGGATGATCAGAGTGAAGAAGATCAAACTATACGTTGCTGATAGGTTCGAGACGAAGACCCCTGAAATGAAAGCCAAAATTGAACCCTATATATGGTTAGATCTATTATGCAAGGGCCAAGTGTTGGATAATGACATGACGCTAAGCACCGTTAGAACACTTTACTGGAAATCACAGGGAGACATAGTTCTTGAATACAGAAGAAAAGTACATAGTTCGCCATTGGTACACGAAGTCAATGGAAACGAAGGAAAATGATAATGATGGTTTTGCTTATGATTCAGGGTCTGGAGTTGCAGTTTCTATATAACTAATATATTACGAATAACAATAACAATAATGATAATAATAATCAGGATGGCAAGGAAGAGATTTACACTCGGCGTATCCGGAAAAACGAAAAGCTCTTACAGTAGCAGTATTGTGGAAAGCTATATATTCATTGTACCAACTACATAGTCATTTAATAAAAAAAGTTTGGCAATTCGCAATCTCAGTACTACTTGGTTATCGTTTAGCAATGAATCGAGCCCTTCTTCAATCCATATTGTCAATATGACAGCCGAAGCGGATAAACTAAGCATTGATTTATCTTGACTAAAATCGTTTCTGTTTCTTGTTCTTTCGTTCTTTTGATCATTTTCGTGTCTTTAAGGGCGAGGAATAATAATCGAAAATTTGGCCACCGTTATTAAGAGAGGTCAGCGAAAAGTACAAACAACCATATCAAGGAAGTGGAATAATCGTGGAAAATGAAATTGAGCAGTTTTTTAACTTCTGCCTTGTCGATATGCAGTTTTGCCGTACCGGCGCTAGCGTACAGTGATGATGTCATAATGGTCAAGTCGATTGAGCAGTACTACGAAACGTGCAATAGAAATGATTCATACACTATGATTAAATATTACACTTCGTGGTGCCAACATTGTAAGACATTAGCTCCAGTGTACGAAGAACTTGGCGAGCTATTCACCAAAAATGCCAATGAAGATGACATTCCAATTAATTTCCTCGAAGTCAACTGTGAATTTTTTGGGCCAACATTATGCACTGACTTGCCTGGATTCCCTATCATTGAATTTATTAAACCACGTACAAAGTCATTAAACCTTCCTCAGATTGACCAGTCTTCTATGAAGTTCTATGAAAGATTGTGGTACAGGATTAAGAAGTGGTTMCACGATCCCAAATGGCAACTGGATCCATCTAGGGTTGTTCGATTTGAAGGAAGTAGGAATCTAAAGAGTCTAACTAACTTCATCGATGGAGTGAGAAGTAAAGATTCAGAGAGAAGACTGATTGAACAAATTTTTGATGATTCCAAAGATTGCGGCGATGAATTACGTTCTCAACAGTCACTATGCAAAGCCGGTAAAGAATACTATTCGGCAACCCTATCTGAACTATACGAAGATATGGATGGATTAAGAAAGGAACGATTGAGGTTAGAAAGACTGGTCAAGCAAAATATGGATGACCCAAGCGAAGACACCAAAGACAAGCTAAAAACCATCCGCCTGCAATTGAGCCTCTTGTCACACACAGAAGATCAGTTGCGGTCTACAACTGAACATGATGAGCTTTGAGAGCATACGGGCTTTGTATGCTTCTTGTTCATTAAGTCTCGGTAAATGTGGGGAGCGCGTTCCTTTACCTTGAGATATCTACATACATATACATACATATACACACATATTCAAGCAATGTATGTAAGCTACACTAAGCATAAGACTGCGCATATTGAAAAGCTCAGATAGAATATTGTGAATGCTTTGCATGCTCCAAACATGGCCATGTGTCAAAATTCCTACTCTTCATTTACTAACTATTGTTAAAAATATCTGTTACCCTGTCTGGAAGAGAAGCGCCTACAATTACGTACATGAGATGGCTAACATTAAAGCCTTTAACTTGTTGATAACGGTTGAGAATTGGTTGAGAAGCGCGAGAATTATATTGTACAAAAGACTGAACCGTTACGTTCTCTTCCCTGTGCATAGATTTAGAAAATGGAAAACCAAAGTGGAGACTACAATTCAAATGGATTTTCAAACTCGCCAAATAATTTGAATGCAGTGTTCAACAACGAAGGTATGGGTAGAAGTGACATTACAAGCTTAAACCATCAACAGAACCCAACACGCCTGGTTCCAGACACTCAAATGTGGTCGATGCCCGTGCAAGACCAACTAGTGCCGATGCCTAGTAGAGATAATCATATTATGTCGAACAATACAACGGGCTCAATGAACGTTGTCTATCCCAGCACGATGTACCCCCCAATGGATCAACAGTCTCAACTGCAAGCACAACAGCAACAGGACGTCAGCGTTATGATGGAACACACTAGTAGTAATGATTTGACTGCCTCTAGTAAAAATCTAAAAAAACGCGTATCAAAGGCCTGTGATCATTGTCGAAAGAGAAAAATTAGATGTGATGAAGTGGACCCGCAAACTAACAAATGTTCAAACTGTGTCAAATTCCAATCGGCTTGCACTTTTAAACATCGTGACGAAATACTAAGGAAAAAAAGAAAACTAGAGATTAAACAAAATTCGGACAAATCACCTCAGGCTCAAAGTAACGGTCCCAATCCTGTAATTTCTTCTATGCCAAACAGTACTGCTAATGAAACGTTTGAACCCTTTAGTAGTAATCCGTCCTTGGAAAATGATATCGTCAATAAAATTTCTAATGCTCAAAATAACCTGAACCGAGACATGAACTCAAAGATAGAAAAATTAGACAGGAAAATGTCTCATATTATTGACAGTATGGCCAGATTTGAGTGGTTATTAGATAAGGTGGTCAAAAAGCAAGAGGGTAAACAGAGGGAAAATAGTAATTCACCTAAACCTACAAGAAAGATATACTCCACAGCTCTATTAACCTCTCAAAAACTTTACTGGTTCAAACAAAGTTTGGGACCCAAAGTTTCAGACGAGGAATTCCTTTCTCCCATTAGTGAAATATTATGCATATCTTTGAAATGGTATGCTACTCAGATGAAAAAATTCATGGACTTATCATCTCCAGCTTTCTTCTCCAGCGAAATTGTTTTATACTCATTGCCTCCCAAGCAGCAAGCGAAAAGGCTTCTTGAAAACTTTCATGCAACCTTGTTATCTTCTGTAACAGGTATAATATCGTTGAAAGAATGCTTAGATTTAGCAGAGAAATACTATGACGAGAGCGCCGAAAAGCTCACATATCCTGAACACTTATTATTGAACGTATGTCTCTGTTCTGGTGCCTCAGCAACTCAAACAATTACGCGAGGGGATTCGAAGTATTTAAGAAAGGACAGATACGATCCGACTTCTCAAGAGTTAAAAACAATTGAAAATGTCGCTTTATTAAATGCAATGTATTATTATCATAAGCTATCCACGATCTGTTCAGGCACAAGAACATTACAAGCCTTACTACTATTGAACAGATACTTCCAAGTCACGTATGATACCGAGTTGGCGAACAGTATTTTAGGAACTGCAATTCGATTGGCAGTTGACATGGAACTAAATAGAAATTCCTCTTATAAATCGTTAGATTTTGAAGAAGCCATAAAGAGAAGAAGTATGTGGTGGCATTGTTTTTGTACGGATAAACTATATTCTTTGATGTTATCTAGACCTCCTATTGTGGGAGAGCAAGATATGGATATGCTCACCGATCAGAATTATTTTGAAGTGATAAAGAATAACATTTTACCTACCGTTATTCATAAAAAGGAAGATCTCGACAAAATCAATGATGTGAAATCTGCATTGAATGTAGTTGTAAATTTCTGCCAGCATATATCCCTTTTCATATCCTATTATGTTTCAAAGTTAGTTAATATTGAGAGTAGAATATATTCTACTTGCTTCGCTGTTAGAAGTACTTTGGACCTTTCGTTTGATGCAATGCTTGACAAAATTGTCRAACTCAACGATTCCTTAAACAATTGGAGGAATGACTTACATGTAAGTATGAAACTCAAAAGTTATAAGCAATACCTATCAGTACTATACGCCCAAAATTCTCAAGAAAACCCTGCTTTGAGTTTTGAGATTGCGTGTTGCCGTGTTTTGCATTGCCACTTTAGGTCACTCTATTCCATTGTTATTTTGAGTATGCTAACCACATCGCTGCTTATTGATAACAAACTACTGTACAAAGATTCGCGCCATGAGATTCCACAAATATTTGTACTATTTTCAAATCAGTACTTGAATGCTAGCAAGGAGATGTTAACGCTTTTTCAAGGCATTGATTACCAAGCACACATGTACAATGAGATTATGTATCAATTTGCCACCGCCGTGTTTGTCCTTTTTTTCTTTGTTGTGGACAATATAAACAATCCAAAAAGAAAAGTTGAAGTGAAAGAAACCATCGATCTTTTGAAGAAAGCGTATGATCATTTAGTGGGCGAAAATGACGAGCAGTTGCTTTCTGATAATGTCAAATGGAATACTTTGATAGTGTTTTACAGCCATTTCTTGAAATATGTTCTGCAGCGCTATCATGAGATTGACGTCTCCATAGCCGAGTTTGATCCCAAACTCTATGATGAGATAACTGCGAAGGTTATTACGCATTCAAGAAAAGTAAAAGATGAGACCGTGGATCAACTGATAACGAGTCTGAAATCGTATGGATCCTTGCATTCTTTACAAAAGGATAACGACGTTGGTATCACAAGTAACGAGTTGAATACGAGTAACATTAATTCAGATGATCTCCCAGAAAGAGCTTCGATAAATTTGTTTGGTGAATTATCAGTCGATATATTGAAGATGTTGAAATCACATTCTCCAATCTCACATATTGCAGATTTATCGCCTCTTATGAAAAGTAAAGGGTTAGCGGATGACTCTTCCCTCTACCCAATTCGATCCGACTCAAACAGTCCTGTTTACCCAATCCATAGCTCCGATGTATCTGATTCCGGGGATACATTTTCTACAGACGCAGAGGTTTTGGACCAAGCCTCTGGTAACGATGATGAAGTGATGAAAGATTTTGAATCTTTTATTACATTATTACCGTTAGGAAAATTAATCTATGATAGAGACTATTCTTTCGTAAATACTTTTATGGATTACAAATAGCTTCTTTAAAAAGAAGTGAGAAAATTAGTATTCATATTTAGCATTTTTTTTTTATTTTTATCTTTCATGTACATTTTTATAATTATATATTATTTATCCATTTATACTCGAGGAGTTCTGTGTTTTCGGTTATAATAATAACTTCCTTATATACTTCAAGTAATTGTCATTTTCATATTCCGATTCACTGGCTATAGCACGCAATAACTCTTGTATTTTATGCTGTGATGCTTCTTCAGAAATTTTGCTTGGATCATCCAACCCTTCCTCCTTTGCTCTGCGTATCCATTCCTTTAGTAGGGTCTTCAAGCGTATGTTACCTTCGTTGACTTCCTGCAATGATAATTTAGCCTTTTTCATATTTTCATTATTAATCTTCAAATCGTCAAGTTCGTTTGCTTTACGTTTAGCCATTTTTACAATTTTTTCTGGAAACTGAACCACTTCTGCAACATGGATACCAAAAGATTGGTCTGAAATACCAGGCTCGACTTTATATAATAACGTAATGTCCTCGTCATCATGTTTTTGTTCGTCTGCGTTCTTTTCAATATGTGCTACAACGTGCATATTTTTGACATTAGGCAATTTTTCAGAGAGCTCTGTTAATTCATGAAAATGGGTCGCAAACAATGCAAAACATCCAATTTTACCTGCGATATGTTCGGCAATGGCCCAAGCTAATCCAAATCCATCGTAGGTACTTGTACCACGTCCCAGTTCGTCAACGATAATCAAGGAATTTTGGCTCGCATTTTTCAATATGGATGCCGTTTCCAATATTTCAACCATGAACGTAGAAACACCTTTCAACTGGGAATCACCTGCACCAACCCTACAAAGAATCGCGTCCACGATAGCAATTTCAGCTTCTTCACAAGGTACAAAACAACCAATTTGAGCCATCAGAGAAATTACACCCACTTGTCTTATGTAAGTGGATTTACCACCCATATTTGGACCCGTTATGATTAAAAAATCACCTAAACCACTCTCCAACGTTACGTCATTAGATATAAAGCTCACATCATCTTGCATTTCTAGCACTGGATGGCGAGAACTTACGAGATGTGTTCTTCTTTCCGAATTCATAGGGTGTAATTTCGGCCTGATATAAGGTATTGGGGCATATGATGAAGTATGGGCAAAGGAGGAAATCACATCCAAATGTGCTAAGACTAAGGACAGTTTTTCAAAAACTGGGGTGTACGTTAAAGTTATGTTTATAATTTCTCTAACCAAAGCTGATTGTTGCTTGTCATACTCCTTTTGAAGAACATTTGTTTCGTTCGCAATTAACTTTAGTTGCTTGGTACTGAAGAAAATACCTGCTTTTACAGTAGACAGCTCAATGTACTTTTTATGTTTACGCAATTCTTTGGCGTCGTTACGTGTCAATCTCATACACCAACCGTGCAAATGATGATTCTCCAACTTCAATTTCTTGTCTGGATCAAACCCTAGGTCTTCAGCAGCATCCAGATGAATTGAATGGATTTCATCACGCAAGTCATCTAGTTTACTTCTTATTTTAGCCAATTCTTCATTAAACTCGATCTTGATCATGAATTCATTATTTTCTTCGTAAGCATTCAAATCCACAGTGGTTTCAACCATTTCTTCGAACTTAGATAAAGGCTCAACATGATGACTCAGCGGAGCCAACCACATGGAACGGACCAATTCCTTTACATCTTCACTAGGATTTTCGTCTTCTAGGAACGAGTTGAAAATTTGAACAATTTCCGGTATCTTTTTACTGAATTGGTAAATTTTCAAGACGTCTTCTAAGCTTCCCCTCTTATTTAATTTTTTGGTTAACCTACGGATATCTGGGATCATCGGTAAAAAGTCAGTATTGAGCATCTGTCTCAATTCAATTTGGTCGATCAAGTAGTCAACCAAATCATGTCTTTTAGTAATCTCCTTAATGTCAGTCAATGGTTGCTTCAACCACTCATTTAAAAGCCGAATGCCAGCGTTTGTCCTACAGTGGTTCAGCAATTGAAAAAGAGATGTTATCTTGCCAGTATTTCCAGCACTGGTAAACCCAGAAACAGCTAAATTGTTACTCCCGAATGGATTTTGTGGACCTTGGGGGAAAAGGTTAAGAGCCTTAATGGCAGAAGCATCCAACTTCATAAATTCTTTTAATTTATGTTCGACCAGCTCATATTTGCCGACTTGGTCTTGCTCTGACAATAATTGCAAATAGCCGATCAATGCGTTACACGCACCCATGGATAGTTTAGAATACTTTTGGGGTAACGATAAAGCCAAATCGTTACCTAATAGCTTAGTCAAGTCCAATTCGACGTCTTTCTCGGAAAATTCGGAGTTTTTCAATAATGTAACGACACATCCACAACGATCGATAACGTTAATTAGTTTTTGTAATTCGGTGTTCGAATTCGGATTCAAAGTAAGATCTTGCACCAAACATTCTTTCACACCCAATTGAATCAAGAAACTTTCTAGGTTGGAGTACACTTCATTATCGACAATATCAAGCATACCAACTTTGTAACCAGTGGTATCGATGAATGCAATGCCAATAACACAATTTCCGTCCTGAGAATTCCATTGAATTTTCATGCTTGCAATGACGATACTTGAATCAATATTCAAATTCATCAACTCATTAACTTGCTCGATATTCCCCGGCGATGCGCTCTTGAGTAGTTTCCAACTCTTGTCGTAGATTTCGACTTTGTAGCCAAGATCCAACAAGCATAGTTTCAGTAGAGTAGCAAGAACTTGTAAAGAAACGGTAACGTATTTGGTGGGTTCAACGAAGTTTTTCGCCGTTATGGAGTCCAATTGACAATTTTTCAAAACAGACTGAGTGTGATACACTGAATCAGCAACAAAAATGGCGTCTGTGCCTATAACCGTATAATATTCACCTTTATCAACCAATCTGATGGTTTTTAATGGCTTCTTCGGTAATGCAATATACTTTTTGTAAAAGTTTCTTTCTTCTGATACATCAGAAAACTTCAAATCAGGTCTGGTAGATGACATATCTGCTCCGTTAAGATTATGGTGTGGCTCAAGAGGTAATCAAAAGGCTATAGTTTCACACATGAGATGAGTGTCGTTATAAAACCTTTTTTTTCTTCACTTTATAAAACGCCTAAAAAAAAAGATCAGTTTTCGCGTTTTTTATTTTTTCATAATTCAATAATATTATAGATATATAGAAGAATAAGTAGCATTATATATTTATTTGATAGAGTGTGGAACTTGTCTTTGGTTTTGCTTGTACGGCGTGGTAGAGTTTTGGCTGGGTTTCGGTTCGTTTTGCCTGCTTTTCTTGTAATAACTGATAAAGCATTTATAAATAATATCAATAATTTTCCTTGTCACAACTTCTTGATAGAAATAAAGAAGCTTTTCCTCGAACTCTATACATCTGGATTCTAGCCTTTTTGAGAACTCGGCAGGAGACTGGTCGGAGGAGCATACGTGATTCGACAGGGAATTGTTCATGTTCAGCAATTCCTTTATCAAGGTTTCAGTTTCCATAATAGTTTCGCTTGGTAGTAAGAACCGGTAAGATGTTAAGATGTTAGATACTAAAAGTAAGGAGTATGAGCCGTGGCATTCGATTAACAGTATTTGTTTTTTCAGCAAGTTCCTCTCATTTCTCAAATCTAAAACTTTCTTCCTTTCATTCTTAAATGAACTTTGCAAACTTTTATTAGTGTTCGTTAGATTTTCAATGTTTTTTTTATACTTCAGGCATATCTCCTTCAATTCATTGCATTCAAAAGTCAAATTCTCCCCCATAGCCTCCCTTTTCTTTGTGGAGGTGTTCAACTCAGTTATACTATCTGCTAATTTAGCATATTTTTCTTTGAATAAGGAAAACTTGAAGTTGGTAGCATTAACCTCATTTTGAAGTTCGTTAACATTTTTTTTTAGAAACTCGTTTTGATCAATGACCAATTGTTGTTCTCTGTTAACTCTATCCAACGTTTCCTTAGTGTATTTGTATTTCTTTAATATTTCTTCGTCATGGTCGTATGACTCACTGTCTAGCTCTTTAAATGCCTCTTTCATTTTTCTATTTTCTAAAGATAATTCCTTGTATTTAGTCTTATAAGCTTTGTTTGTGGTTTCTAGTTTAATAATTTTATCGTTTTGGGTTTTCACTTGCATTTCTTTTTCTTTTACTTTGGAGGCAAAAGTTGTTAATTTTGACTTTTTATTACTAGAATCCTTCTTAATTAATTGATACATTTCTTGCATCAGTTGGAAAACGGAAATATCACTAAAATCATCAAATTTGTAGCCGACTTCTTCAAATATCAACTTTATAACCTCTGAAACTTTACCATTTGGATCAATCAGTAAAGTCTCGTTTATAAACAACGAAGGTAGTTGCTGCGACTCATATTGTTTTTGCATATCGCTCATTATAGCGGTTGCCTGAGTATCGACATTGTATTGACTGATGATAGATCCAGAATTCATATTTGAGCTTTCCCTGCTGCGGGGTAATTCCTTGTTGAATCTGGAGTGTTTATTCTTTTGCATTCTAACGCTATTATCAGTCCTTCTTACAGAATCATAAGAAGAAGAAGAAGAAGAAGAAGAGGAGGTGGACGAAGAAGTTGTCTGTGTTGGTAAGGAAAGGGCATTGTTTTTTGATCTTTGGCTTCCCGCTGGGTCTCTCTGCGGTTCCTTGATATTATTGGAACGACTCAACCCACCAGATTGAAGGCCGCTGTTGCAAATAAATGAATAATCATTGGCAGAAACATCCCCATTATCACTGCTTTTCATTGAAACCAAACTTTGATTGCTTTTCATGGAACTTAGACTCTGATTGCTTTTTGCATTGGGAGATTTAGAGAGCTTAAAGAATTCCTTCATCCATTTTCTTTTTGACATTTTATGGTTTTCCGCACCACTTATGTTACTATCGTTATGAGCGTCGGTATCCTGGTCGTGGCTTGATATGCGACTGGAGTCTTCCGAACTATGTGAGGTAACCGTCATCATTGACGTTCCTTCCATGTTTGATGCGTGTAATATATTGCTCATACTAACGGCGAGAGCTCTTTGTAGATCTTGCGGTATGTATTAATAATCTCGTTATTTATTTTTATATGAAATTTTTTATTATCTAATTTTTTTTTGTGACGCAGGAAAGTGTGACAGAAAGAAAAAAAAATGTGAAATCAAAATTCTGTTGAATAAATATTAGATAGAATATGTTAATTTAGTATAAATCTTTTATTCCCTTTGTAAATGAAAAACTGGGAAAAGATGACGAAATCCATGAACAGAGTGCCTATACTTCCAACCAACCAGGAAGCGTTCAAAATCAAGTACTTCCAGTCTAGAGAGATGACAACAACGGAGAAAATAAACGTTATGTTACCCAAGCAGGCAAACAGAAAAAACAAGAAGCTGATACCTTCGCAAGACTTTCTTTTGAAGTTCAGTAGTATTTGAGGGATTCTTGAACCTAAGTACAACATAGCGCTTAGATAGCCAAAGATCTGTGCCAACCAGTTGATTTCTAATTCGGGAACGGGCAAAGGTGGGTCTTCCACGGGAGGAGACTGCGTGTAGTTTAAGCAGTAGGTCACGTACCATGATACAACACCCACGAAAACCACTCCTGCAACAATACAGACGTCCTTCACGAAATTTCTTGAATTAGCTTTACGCAAATCGTCACCAGCAACGTCTCCATTGGACGAAGGAGTAGCCATTTCTTCATCAATGTGATTTGCCTGGCCTTGCGTGTTCAACAGCGGCTGCTGTTCGTTGAAGACGTCGTGCAAAACATTTTCGTTCATTGGGTTAGCAGGAGAAAGATGAATAGGGTCCACTGCCGGTTTTTCCTCATTGTCGTACCATAGACATTGACCAAGTAAAATGATATCGGCCACGGTATAGTACGCGGCAAGAATGATCATGGTAGACAGTAAATGCTGCAGAACGGCACCCATCAGATTGAACACGTCACCAGCTAGCCACAAGATCACGAACAGTAGTGACAGCCCATCGGATGACTTTCTGTAAAAGTTTTCATAGATCTGAGGAACAAACACGATGATCCAGCACGAAATGGAGATGGACCCGGAGATCCCGCTCAGAGTGGAACCATTCAATTCTACCGGCACTAATTGCATTTTTGGTGGCGTTGGGCGTTGTGGTGGTTCTTTGTTGTGTACCAGACCCTTACCTTCTTATGCGGTACCATCGCAAGATAAGCAAATTACGTAGTGACTAAACAAAGCTTACTTGAAAAACTTTCAGGCAGGGTAATCGTAGGAAAGAGTCATTTTAAAGAGCGAAAAAACTAAGGCTATGGCAGAAGATTACAGACAACTCACACCAAAGAAAGAGCTATAGATATGAGTTGGAATGTGCCCCAAGCTATACGGATTGCAGTGTAACAATGTGGTGTCGGTGTTATTGTTGTCAGAAAAAATTTGGGAATGGGAAAATGTAGAACTGGTTTTCGGCGGCTAATTTTCTAGGCCCTGTTGATAGAGAGAAGCGGTTGGCTTCAGAGACAAGCATGCAGGCTGAAACTGCAACATCTAATTATAACTACAAACTTTGCTACTAACTACAATTGCGGCTACTTATGCGTCGTCGGTCGTGGATGCTGTTTCTGCCTCTAGCTTTCTGGCCGGTAAAACGCTTTCAAAAGCGTTCTTCCAGTCATGGCCATCAAAGTATTTCAGCATGAGCTGCACCACGTGCGTCGTGGTCAGCACCCTTCTACCCTCCAGGTTGATATACTCGTCGATAGGCAGTCTCCGCGTTGGGATGCCTAGCTTTTGGGCTTTTTTGAGACACAACTCCTTATAGCGGTTCTTATCTACAATACCCCCAACGATGTACCTCATGCCCGGTTCCAGCCTCTCTAGTTTCTCGTCTGTGTCGGCAGTTAAGTACACTATTTTGTCCTTGCTTACGTGCTCGTCTTCAAACATAATTTTGTCGTCTGGTAGGAATTTGAAGTGGTTCCAGTTGTCGTAATTCGTATCGTGCAGAGCGGTTTCAAATCTTTTCTTTAGTCTTTTATCGAAAGGCGCCACTTTAATTTCCGCGAAATGATCCGCTCTTCTGTTGGCGGAATATGCCCTTGTGACCTGATTCGACAAACTGACTATTTCCTTGTCGTTCATCAGTTCGTCAAAGGAACAGTCGAGTATGATCTCGATCCCAGAATCGACTTGGTTTACATTGACCCGAGGCTCTCTAACCAACTCCCGTGGGACTTCTTCTCCCTTGTCAATGTACTCTTGGATCTTCGCACTTCTCTCGTGACGTAGCCTCTTCCTCTTCACACGACGTTCCGCATTATATTTCACTTTGTTATCCTCCCACCTTTGTCTTTTACATATTTTCTTCCATTGCTTTTTGGACAAACCTTCCGGCACCGGTGGCAAAGGTGGTGTTCTTTTCACCACCTCTTCTGTTTGGTCTATTTTCTCATCTGACATGCTGTTTTCCCTGCACGCCTACCTCTTACTTACAGTTCCACTAGCAATACGCTGCTCCATGCATCGTCTCTTCCTAATGACAATGAAAATTTTTCATCATCACATCACTGTTACACTAAACGCGTTTTTTTTTCCTTGAGAAAAAGGTCAAAACTTGACTACGTAGATATACATATGACCGCCAGTGGCATTAGTACAGCTTAGGCTACCGTAGCACTAACTGACGCCAACGTCTAGGAGATAATAAAGCGTCTTTTAACATGTCCAAGATTTTGTCTTTGCAACTTCCATGGGTGGAGAAATATCGCCCTCAGGTTTTATCTGATATAGTCGGTAATAAAGAAACCATTGATCGACTTCAGCAAATCGCTAAAGATGGTAACATGCCCCATATGATAATATCTGGTATGCCGGGTATAGGTAAGACCACCTCGGTACATTGCCTTGCGCATGAGCTGCTGGGCAGTTCCTACGGCGATGGTGTTTTGGAATTGAACGCTTCAGACGATAGAGGTATTGATGTCGTCAGAAACCAGATAAAACACTTTGCCCAGAAGAAATTGCATCTTCCTCAAGGTAAACATAAGATCATCATCCTCGATGAAGCGGACTCCATGACAGCTGGTGCTCAGCAAGCATTGAGAAGAACCATGGAATTATACTCGAATTCAACCAGATTCGCATTTGCCTGTAATCAATCTAATAAGATCATTGAGCCATTACAAAGTAGATGCGCAATTTTAAGGTACTCTAAGCTATCGGATGAAGACGTTCTAAAACGTCTCTTGGAGGTCATAAAACTAGAAGATGTCAAATACACGAATGATGGGTTAGAAGCAATAATTTTTACTGCCGAAGGTGATATGAGACAAGCTATAAACAATTTACAAAGTACTGTAGCAGGACATGGCTTAGTCAACGCTGATAATGTTTTCAGGATCGTCGATTCCCCACATCCATTAATAGTGAAGAAAATGCTACTAGCCACCAACCTAGACGATTCCATCAACATCTTGAGAACGGATCTTTGGAAAAAGGGTTATTCCTCAATTGATATCGTAACAACATCCTTCCGTGTCACTAAAAACTTGACGCAAGTTAAGGAATCAGTAAGGTTAGAAATGATAAAGGAAATTGGCCTAACTCATATGAGAATTTTGGAAGGTGTCGGGACTTACTTACAATTGGCTAGTATGTTAGCCAAAATTCGTAAACTAAATACTAAAGTCTAATCTAAATACACAAATTACGCCAATTTTAAGCACATCATCCGTACCTTGTCTCTGTATCTTTCTTCCTTATCTTTTTTTTTTTGTGCTGTGTCACATTGTTGTTTTTTTTTATTATTAACGTTTTAATATTGATGATTAAAACTCACAGCTAACAACAAGAAAATACAAAATATCAAAGGAAAAAAAAAAAAAGCTGTTCACTGGAGGCAAATGGACAAGCTAACTCCATCGCAATGGAAAGTTGTAAACAAGCCGTACGAGCCAGCATCCACAGTAAAAGTTATTGCGGGCCCAGGTTCAGGAAAAACGTTGACGCTATTACATAAAGTGCACCATCTGGTCACCGTGGAAAATATTAAGCCTGACGAAATACTGATATTTTCGCTGACAAATAAAGCTGTCGATAATATAATAGAGAACTTGTTGTCCGTATTCGAAGACTTGCATACTAATAAAGAGATTATTCGTCAGATTGGATGTTACACTATTCATGGTTTGGCCAATAGAATCGTAGTGGAAAATGAGGGAATGATAAACATCATAGAGGAGATAGGCTGGAGAGGATTAATGAAATTGCTGCCGCCCTCCAAGAGAAGCCCCCATCATTTTCGATCGTACAAGGAGTTAGAAAAGGTTATCAAAGATTACAAACTGAATGGCAGTAGGACCGGCAATGTCAAGGCAAAAAATGATAGTATCGTTATTGAGCAACTAGTCGAACTGATGGATAACTGTAAAGTAATGACTAATGATGACTTGATTATTCGTGCAAAAAAATACCTAGAGCTCGATCAACCTATCCTAGGTGACGCCTCGTCATCTTTCACTCAAGATCTTCAAAACAAATACAAAGTTGTTCTTATCGATGAGTTTCAGGATCTTTATCCAAGTTTAGCACCTTTGGTTGCCACTATTTGTAAGGGGAAACAACTTATCATGTTCGGTGATACAAATCAAAGCATT
Organism: Saccharomyces eubayanus; assembly: GCF_001298625.1. Classification (NCBI taxonomy): domain Eukaryota; kingdom Fungi; phylum Ascomycota; class Saccharomycetes; order Saccharomycetales; family Saccharomycetaceae; genus Saccharomyces; species Saccharomyces eubayanus. The sequence goes on along the minus strand of NC_030974.1, from coordinate 109,173 downwards.
TACGAATTCTTGGGGAATAACAAACAGATCATGTGGCAATTGGACAATCTACATCCAAAATCGTCTACTACTGTTTTAAAACTGTTCGATAATTTTAGATCTACGCCCGAGATTATCTCTTTAGCATCAAGGGTCATCAATCTTCCGCCAGCAAAGAAACAAGTATTAGATAATACCGACGAAACTCCATCAGAACTGGTTCGCAAGCTACCAAGCGGTGTTTTACCCCAATCGGCTTCATTTGATGATTTGACAACAGAAACTGAATTCATCATCGACAAGATTACTCAATTAATTTGCTCTTCTGCCAAATTTTCTGATATTGCCATTTTATCAAGAACCAACTCGCATTTAACAACGTTGGGAAATGTTTTGAAAAAATATGGTATACCATTTGAAAAATTAAAAAGTCAGCCCGATTGGATGGACGACCTGCGAATTCAGTTCCTCTTGGATATCATGAAAGTGTGCTCTCTAGCGTCTGACGAGAAGCATAGCCGCGAGTTCGATACGAGTGCCAAATGGCAAAGCGATTTCAGCATACTGGTCACAATGAGTGCTATCAAGGGAGTTGGTGATGCTTCAATACAAGCTTTGTATAAGGCATGCGGTTTGAAGAAGCTATCGATTTGGAAGTACTTAACCGTGGTCCCGAATTTTGAATGGCCATTGGGCCTCTCCATAAAAAAAAAAATTGAAAACTACACAGCTAATTTATACGAACTGATTGAAGACGACCAAATTCACCAACTGGAAGACCCTTTGGAACTTTTGGAGAAGATTTCCAATATAACACATAACTTAAACCTCAATCCTACCTACTTCCAATCTGTGAGCGACTACCAATCATCACTAGAGTTTAAAACGCACTTGCGAGAAATGGCTCAAGTAATGAAAGTGTCACAATCCAACAAACCTTCAGGAACTTCCTTCATCAAATGGTTTCTAGAGACTTATTTCGATCAAACAATGGTTTTCCATCAGGCCAAACAGGAATTGAAAACCAACGGCCCTGGTACAGTAAAACTGTCTACGATTCATTCCGCCAAGGGTTTGGAGTTTCCCATAGTGTTTCTGACGAATGGAATCATGTCCAATTTCCCTATGGACACGAATTCTCTTTACGTCGGTATGACTAGGGCAAGAAACTTATTATATATGTCCAACATGAAACATCAGAATCTAATCAGTAAGACCCCACTTTACTCTAGATCTATAATGTTTAACGAGTCTTTTTGGACCTACTACAACAAGGATTTAAACAGATCTCTGCATGGCGTTACGATGGCGCATGACTACAACATACAGCATTACAATCGGTTACGTAAAGACTTTGGATTTTATAGAGCATATTCTTCACTACGGTGCTGTAAGAACATTTTTAGACGTATATAGACGTACACATTCTGTCAATCTTTTTACTGCATTATTATCCCCATACTCATTTGAATAATATTCCGGAGAGTATTTTATTTTTTTCCTTCCTTTGTTTAAAAAAAAAGAGGGATGTCGAGCTACACTAAATTTGTGCAAAGCCAGAAATAGCAAGCTAGAAAGAAGTAAAACTCCAGGGTTTATGATGTTTGTAAGGTCCAGGGTATTGAGGAGTGCTACAGTGTGGAAGCAATTGGATGTTTGTTCGAGGTTTACGGTTGGGCGACAAACAAGATACAAATCTACTGATGCCTCGGAAGATGAAGTGAAGCATTTCCAGGAGCTGGCCCCAACGTGGTGGGACACTGACGGATCGCAAAGAATTTTGCATAAGATGAACCTTGCCCGGTTGGATTTTATACAAAGAACACTAAGGAACCAAATCAAGATTCAGGATCCAGAGGTATACGTCCCTGGGTTCAACTACAAGGAATTTTTACCTGACTATGTATGTGACAATATTCGTCGCGAAGTGCAAGGGAGTATAGAGGCTGGCTTGTACGGAAGGCAGGAAATGAGCGTCTTGGACGTGGGGTGCGGTGGTGGTATTTTGAGTGAATCATTGGCGAGACTCAAATGGGTAAAGAAAGTCCAAGGAATCGACTTGACTCGTGAATGTATTATGGTTGCAAAAGAACACGCCAAGAAAGATCCTATGCTGGAAGGGAAAGTTGATTATGAGTGTAAGGCCTTGGAAGACGTCACAGGACAGTTTGATATTATCACTTGTATGGAAATGCTCGAGCACGTAGACGTTCCCAGCGAAATCCTAAGGCACTGCTGGTCCAGACTGAACCCCGACGGAGGAATACTATTTTTGAGTACCATCAACAGAGATCTCATCTCGTGGTTCACTACGATCTTCGTAGGTGAAAATGTCTTAAAGGTTGTTCCAAAGGGAACCCATCATTTGAGCAAATACATCAATTCGAAAGAGATCCTAGCCTGGTTCAATGACCACTATGACGGCCAATTTCGCTTGCTAGATCTAAAAGGAACCATGTACCTTCCAATGCAAGGATGGGTCGAGCACAACTGTTCAGACATTGGTAATTATTCTATGGCCATCCAGAGATTGAAGTGATCGTCCTTGTTGTAAATACTGTCTTACGTATAGAAATTCATTTAAATACACCTTGAGACCACACAGAATAGTATGGCTCATGCGTTTATTCAGTAAGTCATCCATTACAGACACTAGTGATATTTCACATCAAAATATCTCTTTTTCGCCTATAACAATAAAAAAAAAAATAAAAAAGATAACGCTGAAAAATTTTTCATTCATTATGGTAAAAAGATGAAATCCAACAGGTGAACGAAGCATAAAGTAAGGATGAGTAGCGACAAGAGTGTAGAACAAGTCACCCAACAAGTGTCTGGACTGAAAACCGCCGATGTCAAGGAACAAGTGGTCACACCTTGGGACGTGGAAGGTGGTGTTGATGAACAAGGTAAGGCCCAGAACATAGATTACGATAAATTGATCAAGAAGTTCGGTACCAAGCCAGTCAATGAAGAAACCCTGAAAAGATTTAAACAAGTGACAGGTCATGAACCACATCATTTCATGCGTAAGGGTCTGTTTTTCAGTGAGCGTGATTTCACCAAGATTTTGGATCTTTACGAACAAGGGAAACCATTTTTCTTATATACCGGTAGAGGTCCCTCAAGTGATTCTATGCACTTGGGACATATGGTTCCATTTGTGTTCACCAAATGGTTACAGGATGTGTTCGACGTGCCATTAGTCATTGAGTTGACTGATGACGAAAAATTTTTATTCAAACATAAGTTAACGATTAATGACGTTAAGAATTTTGCCCGTGAAAACGCCAAGGATATCGTCGCCGTTGGCTTTGATCCAAAGAATACCTTCATCTTTTCCGATCTACAATATATGGGTGGCGCATTCTATGAAACTGTGGTAAGAGTCTCCAGACAAATCACAGGTTCTACTGCAAAGGCCGTTTTCGGGTTCAATGACTCCGATTGTATCGGTAAGTTCCATTTCGCATCTATCCAAATTGCCACTGCGTTTCCAAGTTCATTCCCCGATGTTTTAGGCTTGCCTGATAAGACACCATGTTTGATTCCATGTGCCATCGATCAAGATCCATATTTCAGAGTTTGCAGAGATGTAGCGGATAAACTAAAGTATTCAAAGCCTGCATTGCTGCATTCCAGGTTTTTCCCGGCTTTGCAAGGTTCTACTACCAAAATGTCAGCCTCTGATGACACTACTGCCATTTTCATGACCGACACACCAAAGCAAATCCAAAAGAAAGTCAACAAGTACGCATTCAGTGGAGGCCAAGTCTCTGCTGATATGCATAGAGAATTGGGTGGTAACCCCGATGTCGACGTTGCATACCAATACTTATCGTTTTTCAAAGACGATGATGCTTTCTTAAAAGAGTGTTACGACAAATACAAGTCTGGTGAACTGCTATCAGGTGAAATGAAGAAATTGTGTATCGAAACTTTACAGGAATTCGTCAAGGCATTCCAAGAACGTAGAGCTCAAGTGGACGATGAGACTTTGAACAAATTCATGCTACCACATAAGCTGGTCTGGGGCGAAAAGGAAAGACTAGTCGCACCCAAGCCAAAGGTCAAGCAAGAAAAGAAGAAATAAGAAATCACGCCCGGCCTCCTACTTTATACATGGTGATATAGAATATAAATATACAAATTAATATGTTCAAACAAGGCCAAGCAACTGGTAAATCAGCATGAAATTGCCTCTTAATCTTGTTCTTTCTGTCACTTGATAAAAAAATCATCAATTTTTTTTTTTCCAGAATGAAAAAATTTTTCACGGCATATAAAAGAAGGCCATCTTTTCTAGCTACAATTAATTTACTGTCTCACTTCTTATAGTTGCGTCTGGACGAGGCAGCAGCACAGTACTAGCACTGCGGGTCAGGGTTTCTTGTTCAGGTGAGCAGACCATGGACTGCAGAATGTTATTGCTGTGCGATTTTCTTGTACGCTATGACATATAATTTTATGATGATATCCTTTACGAACTTTTTAGACGTTAGACTTCTGAAGGAGATTAGACCCTCCTATGGAAGAGAACCTCGTTTAACTTATCTGAATATTTAGCTCTATATGTACTTCCTTGCCTTATCTAAATACTTTTATTTCTTGCTTTGCAGTTTTCCAGTATTGCATATAATATAAATTTTTCATTTGTGAGCTTACAATTGTGGCAAAAAGGCTTGAACAGTAAAGAAAAGATAAAAGGCAGTAAGAACAACTGCTTCGTACAGGGTTAAAAGTGCTTCAGCAAACAGCGCAGAGACCTATTATACGCAGCTTCAACACAATTCGTCGAATCTTCACAATGGGGTTCCATAAGGTCGTATCATTTCAACCGGATTATGTCCCACAATATCACATAACCAAATACATTTCGCAAAGGACCAAATTGCAACTTGTTCACATAAACCACAAGACCTCCACGTTGGTTCATGGTTATTTTGCTGTTCCTACAGAATGCCTCAACGATTCAGGCGCTCCTCATACTTTGGAACATTTGATCTTCATGGGTTCTAAGTCTCATCCATATAAAGGTTTATTGGATACTGCTGGTAACCTGTCAATGTCTGTCACCAACGCTTGGACCGATACTGATCAAACTGTCTATACGCTGGCCAGTGCTGGTTGGAGAGGGTTTTCCAAGTTATTACCTGTTTATCTAGACCATATTCTGAATCCAACTTTAACTGATGAAGCTTGCTTAACTGAGGTTTATCATGTCGATCCAGAAAATTTGAGCGATAAAGGTGTGGTTTTTAGTGAAATGGAGGCCATCGAAACCCAAAGTTGGTATGTTTCAGCCCTTGAAAAGCAACGTTTAATGTTTCCTGAAGGAAGTGGTTATCGGTCAGAAACTGGTGGTTTAACCAAAAACTTAAGAACTTTGACCAACGGAGAAATCAGAGAATTTCACAAATCTTTGTATTCTTCTGACAATCTTTGTGTAATTATCTGTGGTAACGTTCCAACGGATGAACTGTTGGCCGTCATGCAAGAGTGGGATAATACTCTACCGGAGATTCCGTTTACTATGCCAAAGAAAAGGCCATTCTTAGATAACAGGCTGTCACATATACCCGAATCTAGAGAAAAAATCACCGAATCCACCGTGGAATTTCCTGAACTTGATGAAAGTCAAAGCGACTTGTTTTTCTCTTGGATTGGTGTGCCTTATACTGATTTCCGTAATGATTTAGCAGTGTCTGTACTGATGGACTACTTCACGGAGTCGGCATTGGCAGTTTTTACTAAGGAATTGGTTGAAATTGACGATCCCATGGCAAATTCTACTGATTACTGGACAGATGATTTTATGAGAACCATAATTAATTTGGGTATTCACGGTGTACCTACAGAAAAACTGGTTGCAACAAAGGATACGGTAATGGAAATTATGAAAAATCATAGAATTGATCTACCAAGAGTAAGACAAGTGGTTGAAAACACCAAGTGGGAATACCTGTTAAATAATGAAAAAAATGGCGAGTCTGCATTATCTAATGCTGCTATCACGGATTACATTTATGGGTATGAAGACGGCTCTTCGCTGGTTTCCTCCTTGAAAGATTTAAGTGATTTCGACTCTTTACTACAGTGGTCTCAAAAGGACTGGGAGATGCTGTTAAATAGAATATTTGTGGACAATAAACCGGTTATAGTCATGGCTAAGCCAAGTGCTCAAATGTATGAACGACTAGAAACAGAAAAGTTGGATATGATAAAACAAAGGGAAGCTGAATTTGATGAAAAGAAAAAACTGGATTTATTAACGCAAGTGAATAATGCAAAAGAAATTAACGATAGGCCAATTCCAAGATCTTTGCTACAGAAATTTGAAATTGAAAATCCTTCCAAGAGTGTCGAATTTGTCAATACAAAAAGTATTGCGATTGTCGATTCATATGAGAATAATGATATGAATGATCCAATGACCAAAGAAGTTTTAAAGCTGAAACCAGATAACTTTCCTCTTTTTATCCACTTAAACCATTTCCCCTCTCAATTTATAGAGCTGCACTGTTTAGTCAATTCTACTTCCGTAAAAGACACTTCGCTTTTGCCCTATTATAACATATTCGATGAGTTATTTTCCATGCCAATGAAAATCTTTGACGAAGTAAAAAATGCAGAAACTACGTTGTCATATGAAGAAGTTGTCGCTAAGCTAAAATCAGAGACTGTTGACGCGCAAATTAGTCAAGGCTTGCAAGGCTCTTGCCCTGATTTAATCGATTTTAGAATTCAATGCAAAGCTGGTAATTATTCCCAATCCGTTCAATGGATCAAGCATTGTTTATTCGATATTGTTTTCGATGAAAAACGTGTTCGTGTTCTTTTAGAAAATTATTTGAATTCTATTGTGGAATGGAAAAGAGAAGGTAGTGTTATGTTAGATTCTCTAACCAACAGAAACCTGTATTCAGCAAGGTCACTGAAAAAATCCACTGATCCATTGTTTGTTGAAACGAAACTAAAAGAAATATTGGAAGAGATTGAAAGCGGAAATTTTAAGAAAGAAATCTTACCAAGAATAGAAACAATGAGGAATCAACTGAGGTCAAATTTCAGTAAGTTTCACATTTTGGTCCTTGGTGACATTTCAAAGATTCCGGACATTTATGAACCATGGAATCCCTTAATCAAGTCCTTGAAGATTGAACATGCCATTGAAAAGTTAAAAGTTCCCCCTGTTCCAAGAGCCCTAAGCTCTGTCTCACCAATATGCAAAAATCCTGGTGAAAAAGCCTTTATAATAACAACACCTGCCTCAGAATCTGCTTACATGAATTTAATAACTTCGGTTCCATTTGATTTAAATTACCATGATCCTGAATACGCCATGGTTTCTTTAGCTTCTGAATACTTACAGTGCGTTGAAGGTCCATTTTGGAAGGGAATTCGTGGTGCTGGGTTAGCTTATGGCGCCAATATGTCGAAATTGTGTGAAGTGAACTCTTGGGGATTCAACATCTATCGTGGTGCTGATATCATCAAGTGTTATGAAGCTGGTAAACAGATTGTCCAAGATTATGCTTCCGGCGCCTTGGAATTTGATGAACAGCTGATTCAAGGAGCCATTAGTAGTATTATCAACAGAATGGCTACTATTGAATGTGGATATTTTGAAACAGCTTTGTCTAGATATACAGATGAATTTTGTTTGCAAAGAGGAAATAATTTCAATGAGTTGTACTTGGAAAGGTTACAAAATGTTACTAAAACTGATCTGAAAAATGTTATGCAGAAGTATTTTGTTAATTTGTTTGACCCCAAAAAGAGTGTTGCATTTGTAAGCTGTCATCCAGGTAAATTGGAATCCGTTCAAGAGTTCCTTGAAACTCAAGGTTTCACTGTCGAAATAGAAGAACTAGAAGATGATGAGGAAGAAGAGCTTGACAGTGACGAAGATGAAAAATCATGAGTATAGCATTACTAAGAGCAGTTTTTGTACACTGAACGTAATAGCCGATGCAGAAATCCAAATCCAAATAATTAACAAAATATATTTTTATGCATTTCCTAAAAATTAACATCTTATCCGTTTTAGTATTATGTCAATGTTAAAGCATTGAAAGCTAAAAATACCCACATAAACATTTTAGCTTCGTATATATAAATATATATATTCAGATGTGTATATGGTTTGGAATATTCATGTACCTATAATCAGAATTAATTATTATGATCTCTTCGATTTTGCAGATGAGTTGTTTGAATTTGCACCTGTGTTAAGACCCAATCCCAAGGCAACATGCGTTTTGGGTAACCCGTTAACCAATTTACTTGTTAACGGGATAGTGGCGTGTTTCTTTGAATTTTGTTCCTTAGCACTAACGAAAGTTTCAAAGATTCTACTAGATCTGTTCGTCTTCGCACTATTCACCGATTCCGAAAATGAATCATGCTTTGATATAGATGATGATTGGCTGTGCGGCCTAGGTTTTGGAGAGGCAGGTTTTGAAGACGGCGAGTCTATAGGTAACACTCTCCCAGATGATGACGTTCTTCTTTCTGTTATTTTTTGATTTCTCTGTAATAATTGTTTTTCGATTTTATTTGTATTTGAATTGAGAATTTTCTTAAAAGCAGCGAATAACTTGCTTGTGTTCCTTTTGTCAGTCTTCAGTAGAAACGATTTGTAAGGTGTTTGAATTACAATCATATGATTGGTTCCCATTTCTAAGGGGATGACTAGTTCTTTAATTTTGGTTCCCTGCTGACGTAAGTTGATATCATATTCTAGCTCATATTTTAAATTGGTAACAGGGCTAGGTTGCTTTCTTTTTGCAAATACCAGACAACGTCCAAAAGATGTCATCACAACGGTCCTTTTGAAATATTTGCATCTTTCATTGGATGCAGAAAGTGATTCATTTGCCATTGTGGGGTGAAACAACTTTTTGAGCTTGCCGGAAAAAACCGAGCTACCTTTGTTGTTAGATTCGGCTTTGCCATCATCATCTTCTGTTGGTGGATTATTTTGGTTACCTTTATCTTCCTCTCCGTTTTCGTCAGTAAGCAGTTCCGACAAGTCACCACCTTCAACACGATAGTCATCTTCTAAGAGCTGTGAATCGACAGCGTTCTTTAAAAAGTAAGCATCTTCTGTTTGCGAATGCGCGGTTAGAGATGGATCATTCCTAAAACCTGTCACATCCCCACCACTTCTGGCTACTTGAGATAAAAAAGTTTGTCTAGGCTTCCCAAACAATTGAGGATCCAGCAATGAACCGTTAACTTTAGTGAATCTTTTTTCCAAGGTGATCGGGTTAGCAACAACAAAATCTAGCTTTTCCACCTTCAGTACATGCTCATTGATATTTTTTAGGTAAAAAGACCATTGTATGTCGCGTTTGTTCACTAAAGGTGATTCCAGAATTTTTTTTGTATCCTGCCTGCTAGAAAGATTAGGTGCCACTATCTCACCTTCAAAATACCCCTGCTGTCTTGCTGAAGATGGTGTAGTAATTTTATATGAGTCATATGGTGTCATAGGTGGCGAAATTGGAGGAGTGTAGGAAGGCGCTGGAATTTTTGATGATGAAACAGACGCCGAAGAAGATGAATACTTAATAAAAGGTTTACCATCTGCAGATGGAGCACGCCTATTATGTCCAGATTTTGGTGTTGTGGCAGGTGAACTCGATCTACTGCTTTTGGAGCTGGATGTTGGATTATTTTGTGTCGTCTTCTTCGTCAAGGCAGCCGAAGCAGCCAGAGCAGCCGAAGCAGCACTACTTGAAGTTTTCTTGCTTGATTGATGTTTCCTACTATTGATACTTTTTCTTGCGTTTTCAAGAATTTGCGCTGTTCTTTCGTCAGTGGGCCTCTTCTTTATGTATATCTCGCTCTCGGTAGAATCATGGCTACTACTACTATACATAGGCGAATTTCCGGTTGCCTCTAATGAAGAGTTCGAAGCTGGTCTAGGCGTTGTTTGGTGTGTTTTGACGAGTGCGCTGATTGGTTTTTTTGTCTGCTTCTTATCGCCTATGCCTGGCATTGCCTGCATCGATCTGGCGTTAATTTTATATGGCTTAATATCTGGAGGAGTACTTGACCAAATGGAACCATCTTTAAAGTTCATCTCCTTGAAAAAGGGGTGTTCTTTAATCTGGTTTATCGTCAACCTCTGGTCTAAATTCTTTATAAGAATCTTCTTGACTAAATCTCTAATGATTAACGGGAAGCCTGGTGTGAAGGCATATTGAACTTTCATTACCTTCTGGAAAGTCAAGTATTCGTTAGTGGCTTTGAACGGAGGTTTACCAGCAATCATTTGGAAAAGTATGCATCCAAAGGCCCAAATATCACAACGATAGTCAGTAAAACTGTCATTTAACAATTCTGGAGACACGTATTCTGCAGTCCCAACAAATGATTTTGATCTGGTCGACAAATCATATTTCGATTTGGAAGAACTGTTATTTGTAGGATCAAGTAATTTTGCTGTTCCAAAATCAGTTAACTTAATTCTCATTTCTCCATCTAACAAAATATTCTCTGGTTTAATATCTCTGTGAATTATCCCACTGGCATGCAAGTAGTCGATTGCGTCTATTATCTGTGAACCGTAATAACAAGCACAGTTTTCATCTAGTGAGCCGTACTTTTTCATCAAAGAAAGGAAGTCCCCATTGGGCGCGTATTCTAAAAGAAAATACAAACTTGATTCATCTTGGAAAGTGGAAAACAATCGTACCACGCTATGGGAATTATTTAACTTCTGTAGCGCTATCTTTTCGACGCTGACGTATTTCACTTTTTTTTGGCGTATTAAATATTCCTTGTTTAACACTTTTGCAGCATATTTTTTCTTGGTATCAATCGATGTTGCTAACATCACGGTTGAATATGCACCATCACCTATTACAGCACCAAATTTGAAGTCCTTAATACCCTTTTTAACTATTTGCTTCTGAACTATGGGCGCCTCTTTCAATGAAAGTTTATTGTGAGACGCGGTTTCATTTTCAATTATAGTTTGGTTTTGGCTCTTTTCTATGCTGGGACTTTCCGCTATATTGTCTAAAGCTTTCTGATCATTAGAATCGTTACTACCATAGTTGTAATCGTAATCATAGCCATATTCTTTGGCACTAGCGCTAGTTGTACCGTTATTATAGTTAGTCGTTACTTCTTCTATAGCATTTTCATTGAGGCGTTTTCCTTGTTGATCATGGTACATTTCAATAAAATTATCTGTGTTGGTTAAAGCTTTTTGAATAATGGGTTTAGTGCTCCTTTGCTTTTCCAAAAGTATATCAGCAACATTTTTATTTGAAGTACTTCTTTGAGGAGTGGTTCTGATGTCGAGATGCGGATCCAGATGCAATAGCTTCTCTTTTTTTGTCTGTAAATTTATGCTAAGTTTTTGTTCATCCGTTGGCAGCAACGGCCTGAGGCTTGTGGAGTTGTCCTTATCAAAATACATTTGCAGAAGTGAAGAGAAAGGGATAGGCTTCTGTTTCTTTTGTTTGTTTAATAAGCCAGAGGTTTCTCAGTCCATTAAGATGTTACTTCTTTTTCCTGTTTCAACTATCTTATTTGATTTTCCGTTCTTGTATACCCCTAATCACACTTGGCACACGAATACCAGTTTCGAAAGCACCAAGAAATTGACAAAATAATGATAATTTTGTCGTTCGAATTATTATTTCTGTTCCAGGAGTAAAAAAATTTCACAGCATGAGTGAAGCTTTTAAATGCACACTGATATAATAGCGCCTTAAAAAACTGGAAGAACTGGGAGATGCTCGCTTCCAGTGGGGGTATTATTGCTAAACGTCAAAAGCTATTCCGTCAATGTCGTACATTGTGATTTCGGAGCTCTCCACGTGACTCCCTCCGGTTATGCCTAAGCGGCTAAACTTTTTTTCCTATCAATTGAGAAGTAGTAGCTTGCTAAAATCGAACAAATCTCGACTTCATATTACAAACGCCTTCCTCTGGCCATCCAACGGCTTTGATGCATTTTGTATTTGAACTTTTGGTAATTTTCAATTTAGGGCAATAACCGCTGATGCCACCAAACCAAATCAGTTATCATGACTAACTGTCCCCAAACTCAGAAAGAATGTGCAGTGTTGGTCATATTCTAGACAGCGACGTGGCTTCTATGCATTCATTCAGGTGCCAAAGAAGGACAACTGGCGGCAAGGGCCAAAGAACGTTACTAATATTTGTATATATTCAGTGAAAATGGCTATGCTCAGCCCATTACCCTCTGAACCACGCCAAAAAAAAACCGTCCAAAGCTATAAAATATATACATATACGTATACGCACCATTACAGTTTACACGTAAGGCGTATATATGCAAGGGTAAATAAAAGCCAAGGCTGACATAGGAGTGCGAAGTCAAGGCGTCGAAAGGCCTGATTGAAGATACAGAGTAAACAGCCGGTCTGTGCTTATATAGCCACGAGCGCTGGCTTTTAGACTCGGAGAACTCGGGCAGCACTCCGCGAAAAAAGGCCTCGTTGGGCAGCTCAACATTATTCAACGCAAGCCTGTTGAGCTCAATGGGTTTCAATTGTAAATACTCAATGGTGTCAACATCTAGATGATTTACACTCATATATATGGTCCGAATATATAGAAGTAGAAGTAGCATTCAAGTAGGAAAATATTAAAGAGGAGGTTAATTGGTTTTTTCGTTTTCTTGTATTTCTTGCCAGCGCATATAAATTGCTGTAAAAGATACATATATATGGCAGCATGGCCTCTTTGACTACAGTAGAACGAAGCCCAGTCAAGACGGCAACGGAAAAGTATAGCGATGCGACTGGAGAGGTTACTTCCAATACGGATGCGGAAACGAAAGAGACAAAGAAGGGATTTGCGTTCCAGGATTTGGCCAAATGGCAAAAGCAGTATAAAAATAAATCCAGCAGGAGTGAGTCGCTGGTAGCGTTGATATATCTTCTGGGCTCGATGTCATCCTTTTGTCTGCTCATATTCTTCACGGACTTTTACTTAATACCTTTGTTCCCAACCACCACAACAATGACGGATTATATCATATTCAATTTCTACCTACTAAACGTTTTCGTCTTTTGCATGATACATTTCATTTACCATTTCATCAAAAATATTTCCTTACAGCAGCACCTCGAACATTGGCAAAAGTTCTCGTATCTAGCGAACATCAACCTGTTGATATCTTCACAGATCACGATCCTTTATTATTTGTTCTATGATTATGTGTTTTTCTTCAAGATTTTCACGCTATTGATGACTTTCATAGGACTAGCAGCATATTTTGTTATATTGACCGATAAACTCAACTCCTACAAAAGATTTAATAAGACAGTTTTCTTTATTTCAGTGTCGGTAGTTTGTTGTTCCTTGCCGCTATTAACCGCTATCATCACGTTTGATGGACTAGAAAATCTAAAAGATAGAATAAAACTAAACGCAATCACTTGGGAACTTGTAACGCTGGTGGTGGCGTCAATGATCTATGTGACAAGATTTCCTGAATCGTTGTTCAGACGAAATGAAAAGGGGGAAGGTTGGAACCATTCCGAATATCTCTTCCACCTCCTTATATCCGGTACTGCTTTTTATCACTTCTTTATCTTGATTCAATCCTATATTTTGATGCATTCAAGTTTGAATCAACCTGAACTAATTAATTTCAAGTCTTAAATTGTTGTGCCTTCGGACTAAATAAGTAAGTAAATATATAAAACAAAATAAATTTAATTCAAGGCCGGGAAGCAATTTCCTTTATAAAACACTTGCCAAGTAGCTTCTGACTTTTCTCTATTTCTTTCAGTACATTGTTGGCGCATTTTTTTACTGACACACGACGCGGCAAAACAAGGTGGTCGAAATAAAAGCAAGAGGCATAAAACCATTTTTACATAATCCAGCAAAACTGATGTGAGAAATACGTGGGTCAGTAACGATGCAGGTAGCGCAAAAAGATAAAAGAGATACGCAGATCTCTAAAGCTTTGTCATATTTGCTTCGACATGCAGCCACGAAGGAAAATTTGATCATTGACACGAATGGTTATACTCCAGTGAAAGAACTACTAAGCCATAATAGATTGAAAACTCATAAATGTACACTGGACGATATACATCGCATTGTTAAGGAGAATGATAAGCAACGTTTCCATATAAAAGTATCCGAAGCGGGTGAAGAGTGGATTTGCGCTACCCAAGGGCATTCAATCAAATCCATCAAACCATCAGATGACGTTCTTGAACCGATCACTGAAGTATCGCAGCTACCAGCGGAGCTGATACATGGGACAAATCTCCAATCCGCTATAAATATCATTAAATCAGGCACGATATCACCGATGAGCAGAAATCATGTCCATTTGTCGCCGGGAATGTTACATGAGAAGGGTGTTATTAGTGGAATGCGGTCTTCAAGTACTGTTTATATTTTTATTAAATGCCATTCTCTCTCATTTCTTCAAAATATTAAAGTATTCAGATCCCTGAATAATGTTTTCTTGAGTACTAGCATTCCTGTTCAATATATTGAAAAAATTGTCATCAAAAGAAATTTGAGGGACGAAGAGAAATTAAATATCTTGACAAGAATCTTGGGTGAGAGAAATATACCGATGGAAAAGATGTAATTTTTATAGACGTACTTTTTATAAAGACCTACTTTTTATATCTTATGTTATCGTTACTAATACTTTTAGTTTACTTGCCAATATTTATTTTTTCTGTCAAGAATTGCTAGTTTACAATGAAATGGAAAAATTACCTACTCTTGATTTTGTTCTTTCTTTTGCTTATCTCTTCTGACCGCAATATTTAACTTTCCACGATTTCTTGGGTGGGTTCGAATTTCAATTTGTGATGAACAGCACCTTGAGCCACCTGCCTTTTTCTCTTCTTGGCCAAAGCTTTGGAAGCCTTAATATTAAACCCATCTTTCAAAATTGTTTGAACTTCTTCTAATTCCAACCCTGATAATTCAGGATAGCAGAAGTAACAGAAGATTGTTGATAAGCATGCCACAGCGGCAAAGAAGGCAAACGTACCCGTAGGTGTGATGTTTTGTAACATGGTCAAGAAAGTAGATGCAATGACCAAAGAACCTGCCCAGTTGGTAGCAGTGGCAAATGAAGTCCCCACACCTCTCACATTCTGTGGGAATAATTCGGATTGTTGCCATGGTACGGTACCGATACCTAAAGCATAGAATGCAGCGTAAACGATAATAAATATAATGATGACGATCCCCCAGGATGAAAACCCTGTAGATGCCACAACCGCACTAGCGCCGCTAAACTTAATACCTAAGAAATGGAAGGCGATGGCACATACGACCAATGCTATTGTCATGCCCGGCAGACCAATCAACAAGATATATCTACGGCCAATTTTATCGATGCAGAAGAACGCTATTAATGTGAAAATAAAATTCGTACCTGAAACAATAATGGAAACAGCAGAAGAGTTTTTGAATCCTACCGTTTCAAAGATTGTGCCTGAAAAATACATCAAGGAATTCCAACCAGTAAATTGTTGAATGGCTTGTAGACCGCAACCGATAATCAATGCTCTGAAATTCGAAGGTACCATATGTAATTCCTTGACCATATTCCAGAATTTTATTATCGGGTTTCTTCCCGGTATAGATTGGTTCAGACTAGCCAGTTCGTCAACTTTTTGGTCAATCACATCATCATCTGTATTCACATAACTCCTCTTAAGGACCATTTTGGCCTTCTCTAAATCACCTTTCATGACATAATATCTTGGAGTATCTGGTAAGAAACAAAAGAAAGTAAATTGTATAACAGTAGGTACTAACGATAAACCAACCAAAATTCTCCAACCGTTGTTGACGTGGTTAAGGCCCGCACCACAGCCATAGGCAATCAATTGACCACCAGTCAGCCATAGAGAATTTATGACGGTCAACCGGCCTCTGATCATCTTGGGAGCAATTTCACTGATGAAAAGGGGTGAAATTAGAGAACCAATACCAACCCCGAACCCCATAACCAGCCTACCTGCAGCCATTTGCCAAAATCTATGAGCGGTGATTTGTAAGATTGCCCCGATTAAAAACATTAAATTGGAAAACATCAAGCACGGTCTTCTGCCAAACACATCTGCCGCGGTACCTGCCCCGATACTTGTGATTAAAGCACCCAAGGAAGTAGCGGCTGTGATTATTTCTCTTTCACCATACGTCAACTCTTTATTGTCCAAGTCTTTATTGATAGAAATCAACGCACTCGATATATAACCTGTATCATAACCAAACATGAACCCAGATATGGAGGCAACAAATGTCAAAGTGATGATGAAAGGAGAGATCGATTGATTGAATGTTATTATCACCGAGGTATCGTCTTCATCATTAACGGGTTTGATGACGATTCGATCCTCATCCTCATCCTCATCTTGTCTCGTCTCTATCTGCAAAGTCGAGGTAGACATCTGAGACTTTTTTGGCCTCGTACCATTATTTTCTTCCTCGTGGTTTTTCCTATGATGTAGTTCCTTTCCTTGTAAAGAGGATTCATCAGTGGATGAGGCCTCTATATCGTTTTCGTTGGTCGACGAGGGAAGGAAATGAGAGAAACGGCCCTTGGCCCATCGAGAACTAGCAGCTATCGAAGTCTTCATTGCCAGTTTAGAAAAAAAAAGCTGTCTCGTGCTTTTAACTACGTCTTAAGTCTTTTCTTATTCCTGTTTTTTTCCGTTACTTTCTTTTCAGTGAACGATGCTGTTATAATTTTTACTTTTTTCCCTTTAGTTTCCGTATTTTGTTACTGTGAATGATTCAATGGTTGTGTTGACTTGTGTGGAAGATGCGAATTATCTTCGGCTTACATGAGTGTATTCATTCTATTGCTGAAGCGAGGTTTTTTAAATTTTTTTGGTGATGTTTTTTTACTACAGCGGCGTTTTTGGCCAAATTTCAAAGTCTTGATGGTAAAAGAGCGGCAAATAAAGGAGGCTGGACTAGTTTGGGTTCGTATGAGACAACAGTATGTAGGTGAATTTGACTAAAGGGTGTTATGGGAGTAATTCACTAGAAAATGGCGCCGGTATACCGTTTTGTTGCTAAGAATCGGTGATTCTAACGGAAGGGGTAGGATTCATCCGTGAATAGTGATGAAGGTTGCGGAACTTGGGCGGCTATTTATATAAAGATATCAAACATAAAAGTATCAATCATCAAGAAGATTCGCTTCAGGCTACGAGTGTGAGCGGGAGAACAATGAACGGAGATAACAGGTTAGCGGGCATCCGGCTACAATCGATGGGGTCATCCACCGAAAAGTCCATTGACTTCCAGGAGCAGAAGTTGCAGAGCTTACAAGAGGCTTCCGAGTGTTTGTTACCGGAAGGCTTCATATCGAAAGTCAGCCCTCCAATGTTCAGAGACCATAAGAGCTATGTATTTATATTGTACTGTTTGAATCACGTGGATTTGGTCACGGATTTGCAAGACTCTACAAAATGTCATTATCCATTGCAAATATTTAAAGACTGCAAATTGGGTTCCTTGGTCCAAAGAGATTTCGCACATTATTTCCAGTTTTCTCAACACGGAGAGAATAACGATTACAGCGATATTGATACTACTTTGGTAAATCTAGCCAATATGCGGGATCCGCTCAATAATTCCCATTTGCTAAAAATGACCATTGTTCCTAGGGTCTGCTCCTTCGACAAGCGCAATTCTAAGACTTATAAGTTGGTCTTGGAATATTTGAACCGCTTTGAAACTGTTCTGACAAAATTTCGACCCCAAAAGAACTTCACTAAAATCTACTTTAACTGGTTGAAACTTGTTGAATCATTCACCGAGTTAGTTTTCCGCGATTTGTTGATCAAATGGCAACAGTGGCTAGAATTAACTATGAATGATACCACGGTTCAACTGAACATCCCATTTCTGTTAAGAAAATTCGTAACGCAGCTTTGGCAGAAGCACTTTACCTTCCAGAGCTCAATGAATAGTTCAGTTGATAGCTTTACAGAACTATTACTCAGTAAAAACTCTATAAGTCTCTTAGACCTTCCCCAAAAGACAAGAGAATACAAACTGAATTTCGGGCTATGGTTTGATTGCCAAAATGGCATTTTGATCTTTACTAATGGCATCGTTCGTATGTCAGATGAGATTATAGATGAACGACTAAAGTCATTTGTTAGGCCAGCACACGTTTTAGTACTGGAAGACCATCCAAGTGACGAGATAGTGAAAAAACTGGTTTTTTTCATTTTTTCGGCAATACTGCAATGTTTCACTGATGAGATTTTGGAATGTTGATATTTTTTTTGTTTTTGCATGAATCATATTGTTCTGTTCGTTCCGGGAATTGATTTTGAGAGCTTCCAAAAAGGGGGGGAAAAAAAGATTTTATTGAACCATAAGCTGGATACCAAAAATTGTATCATTATGATTATCTTTCTACTTCTACATATTCAAGCCGAACTTTACGAACCGGTATACCTTTTTTAAACATATTCCTTTTTCGAGTAAAAAAAAAGCTTTTCACGTCATACATCACTCCCTTAAGATCCGGGCAAACTTCTTTTTTTAGCCACTCGAGAATTTTTATTATAAAAAAGTCACAACATATCCATCCCCGCAGATCTTAGAAAGTGATACTGCACCCTGGGTTATTGTTTTACCTAATCGCCTAAAGTGTACAAACTACGTGGTCGATACAAATCCCACCTTCCCTACCTCAAGATTATATTTCCGTTCGTTACAAACCTATTTCTTTGAAGGGTGTTGCTATAAAAAAGTTCCAATCAATTTCCATAATACAATCTATTGTTTTTCTCGAGAAATTTAATAAAGACATAATAATCCTCAATCAATATTAAGTGAACTCGAGTTGGTTTTTTGAACATTTCTATGAAGTTTATGTCTATATAACTCYTTTCTTCTCTTCCAAAGACAAAAATAAAATGCAAAGAGCATGCTTCTCAAATTTGACAAATAGAGGAATTTTTAAGTTCAGCTATATCCAATTTATACTTTTAAGTGTTCTATCTCAATATCTTTTAAGGCTAGTCAGTGCTGACTTCAACTATGAAGGCTGCTATAATGCAGAGGATGTTCAGTCTGCTGGACTATCTCTCAAAAACTCATATCTATATCAATCAGTGTCCTACTGTCAAAATCAATGTCCTGATTCTGCTGTAGTGGCACTGTTTGATGGATCAGACTGTTATTGCGGAGATTCTGTAACTGTCTTAAGTTCTCTAACAAAATCTACAGATTCAAATTGTGAAACTAAATGTTCTGGATGGCCATACCAAATGTGTGGCGGTTCATCCTATATGAACGTTTATGTCAATGCTAAAGTTTCTGTTTCCTCCGTTGAATCTTCATCTACTACAGAAGCGTCCACCATCCCCTATATAACCTCAACGACTCGCTCGAGCACGTCTAAAGTCACATCTTCAGCCACTGAAAGATCATCGTCAAATGCAAAGAGTTCTACGACATACAGGCAAACGACAAGCTTTACTACAACATCTTCCACGCCTATTACAACAATTTCCACCTCTTCCTCTGTACCAACCACAACCACCTCTACCTCTTCTTCTATACCGCCCACTACTTCTTCTGCTTCTTCTTTTACCTCTTCTTCTGCACCACTCACAACTTCTATCACCTCCTCATCCACCTCCTCTTCTGAATCCACCACAATATCATCGTCGACCGAGAGCACTTCATCGAGTAGTAGTATTACTTTCCCCTCTTCCACTTCGATGTCAAGTTCTTCGTCTAGCAGTACATCATCAGCTCCAAAAACGACCACGAGCGCATCATCGGGAGTATCAATAATAACCTCGCTCGAACTAATAACGAGTATGGTTACAAATACCATTGTGAGTACTTCTGGCGAACACCAAGAAACGATATTTGTTACGACTACCTCTGTAATCGAAAGGACGTCTGCAGTAGCTACGGCAGACTCTTCAATTAACAAATCCAATTCGAACCACAAAAAGGGCCTAAGCGGTGGAGCAATCGCTGGTGTTGTCATCGGTGTAGTGTTTGGTGTGATTTTTACTATAGCGATTCTGCTTTTCTTAGTATGGAGAAGACGTAAATCGGATGATCCGTTAGACCTGGAAGAAACAAAACATCATCAGCCTTATTCATTTGGCGACGAAGATGCCAATCCAGTAAGACTTCTTCCGTCATCTGGTACAACTAATTGGATGAGACATACGAGGCGTGATACTTCAGGTTCTATCGGCACGAGCAATATGTATGGTTTATCCATGAATAACGGTGGGAATTATAGTAGTCCCAGTTCAAATAATAGTGGAAGTGTCCTGAATAACTTAGCTGGATTGCAAGACGGAGCCATTCAGAGGCAAAATCTTCCGTCAACAGTTTTCGAAGAGACAAATACACTGAATAGTGTAAATGAAAGGTTTAGTGCCAACTCATTACCTGATATGATGATGAGCGGGCCTTTACAAGTGGTGAATCCAGATAATCCTGAATTGACTAGTACCGCATCACATAATCGAGCGTAGAAATACTGTATAAGCTATCAACAGTACAGAATTATCGATTGATTCTGCTGGACAGAACCATTCTCACCGAAAGATTCATAAAACCTCATCTAATATTTTAATATCAAAATGCACTTGCCTAGTTTTGCTTTTTAGTCTTGGAAAAATATCTATTTAGCGTTTTAATTGAATAATAGTTTGCGAGATAGAATTGAATTTAGATAGAATGGTATTCCCTGGAAACAAAACCTAAACAATTATATACTACTGTACAAAAAAATAATGCTTCCAGTCGGATTTGAACCGACGATCTCCACATTACTAGTGTGGCGCCTTACCAACTTGGCCATAGAAGCTTAATAACTGGGTATTGTAATGATTCAAACTAGTATATGAGCTATTACAAATGATCTACAAATCTATTAGCACGCAATCAAAACTTGCTCGAAAGGAATTGTCGTGTTGGAATAGGTGATCTGAAACAATCATACTTAATGAAGACGTCTATAAAGACCTATTAATTGATTAGTGTTGTAATAACCATTTATATTGTATGATGATCTTTGGGATTCCATTATTTCTTAATGTTATAATATTACGTATATAGATTATACTAGAGATTCTCCTCATGAATTTAGGAATCCACAGAAAGAAATCAATAATTTTGCATAATATTATAAATGATTCTGTTCCTCTTTTTATATGTTGTCATTCATTGATCCTATTACAATATCAATCCTTGCGCTTCAGCTTCCATTAATTTCGACGACACTTTAAATCTTAACTTACTGGTCTTGTAATTTATGTCATCTTTTAACACCGTATATATTAGTAATAGATGATCAATAGTTGAATCTTGTTCCAACGGTAACAGTCAGCGGATCAAGTTGACAAAGCAACAAGTTGCTTCCCTGAGATCGTCAAAATTGCTAACCTCAGTAATGCCTAGACGTATTACCACAAAATAACAGCAATTTATGAGATTTAAATGAGAGCATTATATGAAGACGTAACTGCTCACACAGTATTTTTTATATTCCAAATGAGACCAAAAGCTCTGCCACTCAACTAATAATGGGTGTTTAAAAGAAATCATTCAAGTTAAAGGGAGGAGTATGCCTGGCAGTGCTTGTTTTATATATAAACGCTCATTACAGTATTCACTCGGACTATGCGCAGAGTGAAAAGTATTCTACATGAAGAGAAAATCTATTATAAGATGTCTTGCTTCTTTTAGTTCTACATAATCGTACAGATCGTCCTTGCGCTAAATATGTATGATGTTAAGGGTGCACCATACGTTCTTCCAGGACCTGTAGAGCCAATTGTCTTCTTCTTTCTTCTACAGTCGTGATCTTTTTAGCACCTCTGCTTTCAGCAATGGAGTTACTGATATCAATGTCTACATTTTGGAAAGGTTTCAGAATACTGAGCTTCACAACAACCACATCGTAAATAGAATCGAAGATCGGCCTTAGAAGTGGCTTGATCAGATCAGGAAAAAAATAGATCAATTGGAAGGTATCGGATGCATCACCAATTAGTGCCTCCTGAATATCTTGAGAGTTAGTTGTTGGTAAAGATGGACAATTCAATGGCACAAGCTTTTGGAAGAATCTTAAATACGACCAACTGGCAAAAAAGGTAATCCAGATGGAAAAAAGTTGAGCGAAATGATGAAACCATATTATTTGAGTTACCGTCATTATGAACATAACAAAAATGGGCAGTAGTTTGAATCTGAAGTTTTTGGCCAAAAAATGAGGAGTCTTGAGGTTGATTATGGTTGTTTCTGGCAGTAGTTGCCTATAAATGATGGGGAACCCAATCAGGATTGTATAATTCCCATCCAAAGGAATATCCAGTCTTACTTTATTTGAGAAAAGAGATATCAACAAGGTTAACGTGACGATCAATACATTTGTTACCGAACCTAACACTACGATGAATTTAAACATCTCTTTTGAAGAGTTCCAATTGCGTTCAATAAAGGAACCACCAATGATTAGATTGAGCAGATTTACTACCACCTTCCAAGCCTTTGTATCGATGAAATTGGATAAAATTAAAGATGTGGGGTATCTCCAAATCTGTGAAGGCACCATTTGCAAAATGGGCAGGGTGATTAAGTTGTAGTCCACATTTGGATCTTCAAGGGATAGTTTATTATACAGTGATCTTCTTATGCAGAAAAGGGACGTTGTCAAACATATGTATATGATAGCAATGAACTTCGTAGCATCGGGAATTTTGTTAATGTTGAGAAAAGAGTCTGGAATGTTCAATTCTAGGAACCTAGAATTATATTGCATTGTGCTGGCAACGCGTTAATAATAGCAATGAAAATTATTGTTTTCTTTTTTCTTGGCTTGATTTGTGCAAACGCATAACAACGTACTAAAATATTCACATGTTTTTCTCTTGAGCAGCAAAGGCGCGGTTGAAGTTTTGAAAATTCCAAGCCATCAGAGATAAGCTAGATATAAGTAGATGAGTTGAAGGGCGGGCTTAACAAAGAAGAGAAGGCAAGAATGACGAAGGATACGAAAATACCGACTTTGAAGGTGGATTTGGGCGAGATCAAAGAGGTCAAGAGCGAACTGGCTAATGTGAAGAAGAGAAAGCGCAGAACAAAGAAGATCAATAAGTTGACTGATGGACAAATACGTATAAATCACGTATCCTCAGAGAAGAAGAGAAGAGAGTTGGAGAGAGCAATATTTGACGAGCTAGTGGCCGTGGTACCGGACTTGCAACCGCAAGAGAGCCGATCAGAACTGATCATATATTTGAAGAGTCTAAGCTATTTGAGCTGGCTATATGAAAGGAATGAGAAGCTGAGGAAACAAATCATAGCGAAGCACGGAGCAATGCCCGGTGGCAGTAACAGCATAGAGAGACAACAGAACGGAGACATGTCCAATGTGGTACCGAAGGAGTTAATCTGGGAGCTAGGTAGTGAACAGAATGGTCAATAACAAGAGGGAAAAGTAAACCGAGGGAGTGGAGAATGTCAAGGATAGGAAGGGAAGGACCCAAAGGAAATACGCGATATTTCTCACCCCACTTATGACAAAGTTTAATTAAAATATGTATTACGGTATTGTGGCGAAAGCAGTACCGCAACCCAGAGTCACTAAAAGCTGGCTCTGTTAATCGATAGAGTGTTTTCGTGTGTTTATATATATTAGGGTATGGCGCGTTTTACTAATTCAGTATCTTATTCTRAAAGCACGATTGCTCTGAAAGGCAGCGGGGGCACATAGCTGCTATTCTAGCCTTTTTTGTATATGAGAATATGACAGTTGCTATAGCTTAACAAGACATTCTCCGGGCGGTTAGTGTAGTGGTTATCATCCCACCCTTCCAAGGTGGGGACACGGGTTCGATTCTCGTACCGCTCATATTTTTCGCCTACCTTATCGCATTTTTTTTAAGGGATGAAATAACCGCTGAAGTTGGAACAACAATCAGAGTTGGGCCTCGTTTTTGTGGTTGTAAGAATTATTGTTATTGTTGTTGTTATTAGTATTAGTATTAGTATTAGTATTAGTATTAGTATTAGTATTAGTATTAGTATTAGTATTATATATTAATTAATTAGTTATTAGATAGATACAATTTAAAAAAAAAGAGGAAATTTCAGTGGAAAAAGGTTTAAAATAATAAAAAAACAGCATTTTCTTTCATGTTTTTCAAAAGATCTTTGGTTTGGTTTCAGGTGGAGTTAGATTAGTTGAAGATGGAAGAAATCTTGCTCTTCAACTTCTTCAAGAAACCACCTTCCTTCTTGGTCTCCTTCTTCTCGGTGACAGCAGCAGTGGCTTGTTTCTTGGTATCATCGACCTTGGTGGTGACTTCGGTCTTCTTTTGCTCGGCACCGTCGACGATGACTTGTTCTTCCTTCTTAACTTGTTCGGCCTCTGGGGTGGCTTCCTTCTTCAAGTTGTCGATGGAAGTTTGGGCTTGTTCCTTCACTTCGTTGCTCTTGTTTTGTAGGGTTTCCTTAGTTTCATCCAGCTTTTGTTGGACGTCTTGAGCGGCAGCTTCAGCTTTGTTTTCGAATTCAGACATTGTAATTTATTTTTAGATGTGGGGGTTTGAATAGATATATATATACTCGTGTGTGATATCTTTTAAAGATCTATATGCTTAAAAAAAATAATTAAAAAAAAATAAACTGAAGCAAAGAAGGAGAAAGGTTATCAAGAAAGTATAGATGATCTTCGACCTGAAAACGCGCTCTATATATATACGCATCAGCGATGAGGAACCAACCACACGCAGAAACAGGAGAAGAGGAGAACCGCACAGAAATCCAGAGAACCAAAAACCAGCAGCATAAATCCAAAAATGACAAATACAAAATTAAGTAAGAAACCGTAATAGCATAGAATGCAAAACACAAACTATGGATATAAACACGATAAAGCCTTAGCCCGCCCACAACCCACACCGTTTACTCGGCAGGTCGGGGCACGACAAAATCCAGGGATAGGCACCCGGACCGTCGGGGCAGAACTAGGCGCACACCGCGCTCGTGGAGCAATCCGCCCGGCGAGTTCAGCTGCGCCACGTACTGTTCTAGGGCGCGCGACTCTTGAAACATAGGCCCACACAAAGCGAGAAGGGGCCCCGAAGCCCAGCTCCACAGCCCGCCCGTGACCGCGTCCAGCACCACGCCACCAAGATTGCGCCACCCGTACACCTCATACCCCTCCCGCCGCAGGTGCTCGTTTACCCGGCGCACCACCTCTGCCAGCTCCGCCGCGTCCAACAGCTCGGACAGTGGCGACACGGACGAGCAGCCGAACACGTGATCGCCGGTGTCGTAGCGCCCGCATCGCACAAACCCGCCACTGCTATTGTCTCCGACGATAGCCGCCGGCTCGCTCCCGGGCAACTGCGTGCTGAACTGTGGTATTTCCAGGCTGTCCCGGGACTCGTCGAATCGCCGGGGCACACGCACCACCCGGGTCATCTGAAACTCGGCGGAGCCCCGCGGCGCGTAGACGTTTGGAAAGTGCGTTATACACAATTTGTGGTCTTCGTCGTGCTCCTTGGGTATAGCGTCTTCGGAACCGAGCTCTTTGTAGAATGAAAACGAGAACTCATGGTAGTTGAAGAACAACGCGCTATCGCTCGCACTTGTGCTGTGATCTTCTTTTTGGCTGCTATCGCACATCCCGCGGTGTAGTGGAGTGTTCGTGTGTGTTTTGTCTTGCGTTGGGTTTTTCTTGTTCTAGCCCCTAGTTATATTATATATCTTTTTTTTTTTGTTTTTGTTTTTTTACTAGTGTCCCAATAGAAGTTCTTGCAACTAGAGCCGGAAGCCAAATCTCGCGAGAACTGCGTAGAAAAAAAAACAAAATATTCAAAAGACAAAAGTATGTGCGCAACAGCACGTAGACAGCGAAGGGGCGAGCAGTAACGAGAGCAATACAGACACTCAGACACACAGAGGCAATCATGAGCACATCTATTAGCGGCCCAGAACACGAGTTCGTCAGTAAATTCTTGACCCTAGCCACGCTATCCGACCCGAAGCTGCCAAAAAGCCACATCAGGCCTCTAAAGGATATTGCCAATTTGGGTGTTCCGTTGCCCACGTTGAAATACAAGTACAAGCAAAACCATGCCAAGAAATTGAAGCTGCAAGAAAACGAGACCGTCCGCTTGACATTGAAGAAAATCCAGGCCCCCAAATTTGCCATTGAGCATGATTTCAGCCCATCCGACACCATCTTACAACTAAAACAGCACTTGATCAACGAGGGAAAAGCCTCCCACGTAAGCGAGATTAAACTACTGTTGAAGGGGAAAGTCCTTCACGAAAACCTGTTCTTGTCGGACTTGAAACTCGACTCCGCCAACAGCACAATCACTGTGATGATCAAACCGGATCCGGCCCTCGCAAGAACACCCGAGGCCGATAAGCCTGTGTCTGCACCTTCTTCTTCTTCTCCGGAGCAAGAACCGGTCGTCCCTTGGGACGCCATTGAGGCTTTACTAAACGACAAGTTCAAGAACGATAAACCTGCGGCCAAACAGATCATGAACCGTCTACAAAAAGGCTGGTCCCTGACCAAATAGAATTAAAATAGTTAGTACGTATATACACTTATTTTTTTCAAACGCCTACGCACTCAGCGCTTAGTTCCTTTTCCCCTTTGGGCGGCTACTTGCCCTTTGTCTGTTCCTCTCCATCGCCACATACTCCCTGCCGCGATCGATTGTCTCTTGATTAATGCTATTTAATGAAATCTTCTTCTTCATCAATATCTTCTCGAAGATTTCGTTCGGGTTCAGCAGACGCTTGGGAAAGTTCTGAATCACCTGCAAAATCTCCATATCCGCCTCCTCCTGTGTCTTGATCTTATTTTTCAGCCTTTTGAAACTCGAGTCTGCATCATTGCCACCTCCAAACGTGTACGAAGAGTATTGCCTGAACAGTTTTTGGCTTTTGCTCTCCAAAAACTCGCTTTCGCTTAATTTCAATATTCCTAGCGCTACTTTAAATAAGAAATGCGACTCTTCGTAAAACAAACAGTCCCATATTCTCAGCGTCGTCTCAATGGGCACTACCCCGACAAAACAGCTCATAAACCAACTTGCTGTACATAAAGTCAGCGTAGGCAATCTACTAAGATACTGCTCCTCCGGATTCGGCCTTGGTATCTGGCGCGTACTGCCGTTGCCGTTCATGTACGATGATTCTATGTGCGACCATATTTCAGGTAAGTATTCCTTGATGCATAGCACTAGCACCCCTTGGTCCACGTTCGCGCCCTCCAGATCGGATTCATACACTCCAGGTAAATACTTGCCAGTGATTATAACCAACATCCAAAATGTCTTCTCTTCGTCCATGAACAATAGCAGCAAGCCCACAAGAAAATTCATCGATTGGCAGTATCCGATGGCCCCGTCATAAATAGAGAACGCCATCAAGACTCGACGTAGCGACTGGATCATCGCGGGCTCCCCCCTCTGAAAAGATTCCTTGTGGAAATGAATGTTATCGGGGAAAGTTCGATAAATATCTCTCTCTATAGCTTCCATATCCTTCCCAGACACAGCGCCCGCACGACAATCTTCCTTCAATCTATCATACATTCCAACATTGATATCCAGTTTTTCTTGCCCTCCCGCAAAATGCCACCATGCATTCCCTCTCCATTCTGCTGGTATTCCTTTCCTAACAAATTTTTTCAACTCTTCACTTCTTGCAGGATACGTTAGCGGGTTATCATTGTTGAGGTTGATTTTATTCTTCGATAAAAGGTTCTCCCATTTTTTTTTCCTTCTCTCGCTGTATCTACTGTATTCAACCAACCATTTATCATATTCTTCCTGTAGTATAAAATAGCTTTTTTTACTAAATCCATATCTATCAAAATTCTCGGGATCTGCCATCACTAAGCTCGTGAAAGCCTTTGCTTTCTCAAGCTCACGTGTCGTCAGTATTTCATTTTGTTCTAGTAAGGAGCCATTGCCGTCTTCTTCATCGTCGTCGTATAAATCAAGCACGCTATAATTTGCACCATCTTCGTTGTATGACGACATCGTATCCAAAACCTTTTCGTTAGGCACCAAGGCGGCTTCAGTTGATATAGTTGATGACCTTATCATTATGCCATACCGGTCTCTGCCCCTAGTAACTGAAATATGGTGGCTTTCCTTGATATTAAGATTATTTTCGTATCAAACGGACAAAAATGTTTTCTACTTTTCAAAATCGTCTTGATAAAATATCCATCAGATAATCATCCTATCTTTGCCAAAAAAATCTTAAATTAAGTTTGCCGATATTCCTTCTATCTGGAAATTTTGGCCTTAACGAACAGCAAGCAACACATTCTTTTTCTTTTTTCTTCCTTTTTTTATTGACACAACGCGAAGTATTCATATCATTGTTGTTTTTGCTTCTATAAATAAACAACTGTAGCCGTAATATGATAAATAATAATATGCAATTATATATATATATGTATATATCTATATATTTATGTGTTAGTGTATATTTTTATATCCCACGAATTTAAAGCAAAAAAGTTAGTACCACTTTAAGGTCTGTTTGAACTCTTTAGGACCACATGCCAGTAATAAAAAGTCAAACATAAGAAGTTCCCTTACCGATGCTCTAAGTTCGACATTCACTTGTAAGCACGCATCCAAAAATTGTCTAGTTTTCTTAGACACCAATTCAGCACGACGCAATACGGGCGACCCATTATTAGCTATCAAATACAATGCCTTTAAAGGGTCCTCGTTTAGATATGGAGGCTCGCCGTCTATCATCTCAATAAGCATTATTCCCAATGACCAAACATCCACTTTCTCACCGTACCCCTTCTGATTCACGATTTCGGGTGCCATCCAATATGGAGTTCCCACCATGGTGGCACGTTTGCTTCTTTTCTCTGTTAGTTCTACACAAAACCCGAAATCTGTGATTTTCACTAAGCCCTGGGAATTAAGAAGAATATTATCAGATTTAATGTCCCTGTGAATGATTTTATTGTCGTGTAAAAACTTCAGACCTTGGCATGTCTCCTTTATTATATATGCCATTTGGCTCTCGTTTAGCGGCGACGATTTGTTACTAGCATTGATATCCGCGGTGGCATCCAATATGTCCGTTAAACACCCACCTTCCATGTACTCCATGATCACCCATAATTCTTTATCATCAATAATGTAGGCTTCGAGAAAGTTGACGATATTTTCGTGATGCGAGTCATTCATTACCAAAAGCTCATTCATGATCAATTGCTTCTTGGGTTGCTCAGATAGATGGATTTGCTTTATAGCCACCCTTTCTTCTATGATTCGATCACAATGAGAATTCAAAAATCTCGAATCATTTCTTTGAGGCAGCTTGATACGTTTCGATAGGTATACTGCACCGCTAGCTCCTTGGCCTGCCTTTTCTATCATCTGGAAATACGGTCTCGGATTCACATCAATTGCTACTGTTTTCATCTTCATTATTATTTCCTCAGAGTCATCCGCGTCCTTTAACTCAAGAAGATTTTCTTTGGGTGTTATAGCTTTGCCATTATGCAATTTTGCAACGGGCGCCGCTGGTGCTACACGGCGAGGTTTTAATATCGCATTGCTATCATGTTTTTGTAAATGGTGTTGAATAGCTTGCTGCTCCTTTCTTTTCAACTGCGTCGTTCGGAGATCTGTCACCTTTTCTCTACTAGCATGCATATCATTTTCATGGGTTTTTGCATCTTTTAAGTTGATGATGCTATTGTTATTTACCGCCGATCTGGGGAAAGGTTTGAGTTCTGATTGATATACTGGTAAAATGGAATCCGTCTTGCTTTTCCTGAGTGTCTTGCTTAGCGATCTCTTGATAGAGTTAGTCCTCTTGTTTATGATATACTTTGTCGGGCTCTTTAAAGGCTTCAAATTTAAACTTGGATTGGATTGGTCGGTTTGAATGCTATCTAGCCCATTGTAATCTTCGTAAAATTGCAATGCTTTAATAACTGCTTTCGAATTTCTGTTCCAATCATCGTAGGTGATTTCTGAGGTTTGCAGCAGTTTAGCCCAACTATCAGGCACTCCAACAAAATTTCCCACTTTCGGATCATAACCTACGTGTACTTTATGAGTGAAATTTGTTGGTGATGAAACGCCGCTTAATAATGGACATTTGGCAAAAATTGCATCAAGCCAACCATGCAAATCTTGTTCGGTTCTTGTGGAGATGAATATCGGTCTCTTGGAATTCGATTCGTAAAAATACGAATTCATAGGCGACACATTCTCCTTTTGATCTGTTAGTCGAAGAATCTCAAAACAGTTCTGTTTCAACTGTATCCTACTGACGTTTGTTATACTAGTCAATGCCACAGATAAGACGGGGTCCTCACTAAACCTATTACTCTTGTAAAATGATAAATACGAATCGTTTAGCACCAGATACCTCTTTTGCCATAAGAAGGAAAACATTCCATCCGCTTTATAAGATATCCATCCTTCCCTTTTTATGCCCTTCATATAAAGAATTTCTTCCGTTATTTGCCTGCTTGTCTTCAAGTATATGTTCTCCTGATCTTCCACTTGTTGTGCAGTTTATTTAGAAAGATCCAGTTTGACTTTTATAAATTCCATATTTCTCGTACTTCTATAGCCTCCCCACATAATTAGGTCGAGCAGATGTTTTGTTCCTTCATTCTTTTTTTAGCTTGCAACAAACCATAGTATCCGTGCTGACAACAATAGGAATTATCGCAATTCGATGTTTACCAGATCTGGAAACAGATAATAAACATTTCGTGTCTTCTAAGGGGCTGACGACATCCGACGTATAAGGCAAAAAACAACAGAGTCGTGGACTCTATCATTAGCCTTTTCGCAAAGCTGAGAGAAGCCACGCCAAGAAACATCGCATGACAACATACGTGAGAAACTATAGACTTGTTAGGTGCTCCTCTACGTTTGCGCTCATACGCACGGGGCACTGTAGGGAGCCACTATGCATTACAGGCGCAGTACGATTGATTGTAAATGGGAAGAACTGGAGGGAGCTCGATGTTTCTCGTGCAAAAGACTGGGTAAAAACACTTAGTGTAACGGGTTTACCCTTGAAACAATTTGTCTTGCGCTACGATCGAGCCAGTGGTCCAGGAGGACAGAACGTTAATAAAGTTAATAGCAAATGCACGTTAACACTTCATGGCTTGTCAAATTGTTCTTGGATTCCTCAGGAAGTTAAAAGTATATTATGTAGCGGCAGGTTTCGGTACTATACCAAAAACAGTGACTCTGTAGTAATTCAATCTGATGAAACCAGATCCAAGCAAATTAACAAACTGAAATGCTTCGAGAAGCTAATTCAGGAAATCAAACAAACCTGTCAGTTCCCTAATGACATTCCTATCGAGACTGCAGAAAAATGGGCAAAAATCAAGAAGAAATCGAATGCAGAACGGATACTTAATAAAAAGGTGCATAGCGATAAAAAGAAGAGTAGAGGTAAAATTACACTCAATTACTAACACGTAATACATATACATATATACTTTCTATCCAAATTCACGGTTGATATACGTCTGTGAATCTATTAAGCAGGAATCGCCTTCAATATCAAAGAGAATAAGGGTTATATCCATCTTCATCGTCATCATCGCCACTTGAAATGGTAATATAAGTTTCTTCGCTTTTCTCCTTCAATGGCTCTTTTTTAGCTTCTGATTCGGATGGTTGTGTCTTAACCTTTTTAGTGGGCGGTTCTATTATGTCATAATCGTCTTCTGTGGTGCTGGCAGTAGCCGTGGAAGTTACTGTATCTTCAGTAAATTCTTCATCGTGAATTATTCTGCTACGTTTTTTGTGATAGTTTTCATTTTCCATGATAGCCTTGTTCAGCACCAAGCCTCTTTCATCTTTGAAATCTCTTGCTTTCCCGCGATATTTGATCACGTTACCCAATATACTTTTCCCTAATCGATCTTTAAACGTTGCTGAATGCAATTCAAAACATCTATTCGTTAATAGATCAAAAGCACCAGCAAATGCCTTTTTGATATCTCGAATGTTAAACGTTCCTCGACTGATGTTGTTTGCCTCGTCCCCTGGATCTTGAATGGCTAGTGTAAATGGATTTTTGATTGGCTGAATAGCATTCCATGTAGATTTTGGGAAGTATACCGGATAACCATCTGATGACCCTAATGCAACGTCATCATAACCAAAATTTTTTCCATAAAGTTCAAAGAACTCTATCAAGAGCACACCAAGGTTGTCTTTTGGGTCGATTTCTCTTGTTATTATACGTGGATGCATATGGAGAAATGAAAAAACAAGACAGATAATACTGAACCCACCTAGACCACCAGTATGAACATTATTTAGCCTCCTTGAATGCAAAAACTGCTTTACGATAAGAACCAATTCTCGAAGCCCAGGGGTATCATTTAACCATTCTCTGATTAGCTTTGCAGCTTCCAAACCATTAGTTCTTTCAAACGAGACATCAATGTGAATTCCCGAATGTGGTTCAACGAACTTGATAATCGGAACGCGCGCCTTAGCAACAACTTCAATCTCTGTTGCTAAGTTGTTTTTTTTCAGATGGCTTGCTAAGGAGTATAAGTTGTTTCTACTTTCCTTACCACCGAGTTCGCTATTCACCACACAATCAATATCGGAACCAGGTAGGTACAAATCGGTAGAGTAAGACCCAAATACATGCAAATCGGCATCCGGCCATAGCTGTTTCACCGCTTCTCTGATTGTACTTATGGTTTGATTACGAACCTCGATCTCTTCACGGCTTGGTGAGATATATGCAACAAAATCCTTTATTTCAAAGGTCAACCAATCGGAGATTTCCTTTTGTTTGGAATGGTCATGATTCAGAATCCACGGATAGTCGGTGTTAAGGATTTCTTTTTGCTTTTTTTCCAGAATTTCTTCTTCTTTTTTCTGCTTCTCTTCTTCTTTCTGTTTAGCATCCTCATCTTCAGAACTAGCTGAAAGGGCAATGTAGTCATCATTATTAGCCAGGTCATTTTCGTTACCGTGGATTACTAATGACGGTGTTTTACTTCCGTCAGCGGTTGAGGGAATGTCAGTAGGATTATCAAAGTGACCATCATAGTCGTCAAATCCTTCATCGTCGTCTGATTTGTTTTCCAGTACAAGGATTCCATCGGCAGTGACATGATTACCAGAGGCCTTCTTGCTCTCTTCCCCATCATCCTTAACTGAACTCTCCGCTTCATTATCATCGCTCGTGGATTTGGGTTTCTTTGACTTCCGTACTTTCTTAACTTTCTTGTTCTTTTTCACCTTCCCATTATGCTGTTTCTTTGACTTCTTTGAAGAAGAAGTTGTTATACTTTTGACTCCCATATTTTCAATATTCTAAACGTCTTTAAACTTTACACTCTATAGTAATACAAACACAATGTTTCCGATCATCTGCGTGTTGCCTAGCTTCAAATGAAGTTTTCCAATTTCTTTTACGGTTTTTTTTCCACATTTATTTTACCTCCATGTATTATAAGCTGAGCGCGCTAAGTAAACACTACAATGCTCAGAAAACAGTCACAAAGCAGGATACGTAAACTGGACTTCCAGTTCCCATTGCTACTCGCTTATGTGCTCAATCGACCTAGGTTTCAAAGATGCAAAATATAAGGCATATTTTTTTTATTTATATAATATATATGTATGTATACAGTTGTTGTTACCTGACTTCTGAGTTTTTTTTAGGATATTATTAGAGATTATTGTTACAGATACAACTCAGTTTGGAGAAAAGTTCAATCAATCATTCATTAAGGATATAAGTGTTACAGGGGGCTAATTCGGCATGAAAGTGACGACACAGAAACAAATGTCACTTTAAGATTTCTGGAATATGAGAGCTGTGGCACAACCAACCAATAGGCTGTTTAACTTTCTGTTTGTCATTAACATATCTTGAGTTTTCCAAAATTTCAATGACATAATTCAATGAATACCCACGGTTAAGACCTGTCTGAATGGCTTTCCAAAGCACTTTTCTTCTCGAGTACCTTTTATTCACTGCAGGATCCCGTCTCCATGCCGTTTGATACAGGGCTTCCATTTTTCTTATGGAGGGCTGTCCATTTACTCCTTCGGTATACTCCTTCCAAACCTCCATCACTGAATGTGGTGACTTGATGAATTCGAATGGTCTTGTGCAAACTATTCGTTTCCTCTTGAGGCCTGTTTTAGTTTCATACTGTTCTTCTTCAAATGTCGGTACGCCCTCCTGCACACTTGGTTCCACTGCACTTTCATGTTCGGGAGATATTTTCTGCAGATTGGGGGACTGTTGAGACTGGGAAGACGTACTGCTTATGTATAGCCCTTGACTTTGGCCACCATCGTTATTAGGTGGGTTCGTTGTATAATCTTCCAACGTAGTGACTAAGTTGGGATTATAGTTTTGGGGTTTGTTAAACCGACCATCCACTGAAGGATTGGGGTTGTTTTCTTGGTTTATCGGGTTCGAACTGTTAGGATGCTGTTGATTCTTGTCGTTTTCTTGCGAATTGCCATTCAAAATGTCCTCGAACAGCGTTTCGTTGCTAACGGCTCCTTCACTCTGTGTATTCGCAGCTTCACTGTTATTTAAAGATACCGGTCCGTAATTCCTCTGAGTGTTTGGTGCCGAAGGTCCATCACTAAAGCCTTGTGGGTCAAGAGTTTGACTCAAAGATATCGACGTGGCAGACACCCCATGCAACGTTCCAGACAATTTCTCACTCAAGATTTCAGCGTGGCGCTGCTGGTCATTTAGTAGAGTTGATAAAAACGCGGTTAGTTCGTTGATTTGTTGCTGTTGAGAATTGACTACCACATCGTATTTTTTGAAGTGAAGGTCCAGACGGCTACTCAACGCGTGGAAGATGCCTTCAAACATTGACATTCTCCTTTCCAGCTCTGCAACGCGGTTCGTTAGGATGGCCTCATTCTCGTTCAAGTTCGATGTCCCCATATGCTGGTTATTCGCCATTTCGATGCCTTCTCTAGATATTCTTCTTCTCTACTTTCGTTTCTTTTCCTACGAAGGAGGGACTTTAATAACGGGTCAAACCACTTTACCTTTTGCAAACGCGCCTTGTTCAATGGGTATAGATGATAATAGCCATAGCCAACAACGCCTCGTATTATGCACTGTTATATCCTCTCTCATATCCTTATTATCTTAGATTTCTCCAGAAAACATATCACTAAGGACGAAATCTTCGAACGGCTTTTACAAAGAGGCTATCTTATGTAAGTAGAGATCGAGGTCTTAAACTATCACGAATGTTTGTATGTGATATTCTAAGAGAGGTTGGTGGAGGCTAATTTAGTCAATTCCAGGTATTTGGTGGCAAATCTCATATACGATGGTAAAAATACCCCCTCATTTGACTGGTTGCTGACTTTAGGTAATCTAACAGTTTCTCTAGATTTTCTTAATGTATTAAAAAACTCTTTAGAAGATTTAGTCTTTATCCTTGTTGGGTTGTTGTAAATTCCGACGTCGTTGACATATTCGAAATCTATGAGTTTGGCATTTTCCGTAGGCCCATCCTCTTTTGACGTACTTGTTAAACGAAATTCCTCTTTGGAACATCTCGGTAACATGACTTTGTTTTCATTACCGAAATAAACCAAATCGCTGGTCAAGTCCAACTTGAAATACACAATTGATCTGTCTTTCATTATCGATCGCATTAAAATTGTTAATAAATCGTCTCTCGTCATCTCGTTATTCTCGTTTACTTGTAACATATCAATAATGTCATTTATTGAGATGCAAGAGTAAAGCTGTGCAATTTTTCTCCATAGTTTTAGTGTCTGGGCTAAATAATAAATATCCTGAATGATTTTCTTTAGTATAATAGACAATTCTGGAATACGAGATATATTTGCATTTAGTTGTCTTAATTCCAGTTCTGCAAAACATTTGTAGATAGTTTGTAATACATGAACAATTGGGCTGCCTAGGGCAATCTTTACCTGTTCAAAATCAAAGGGGTTGATTTTATCAGCACTTATCGCTTCTAAAATCATGCTGGTAAATATAAAGCCGCTGAGCACAAACTTGTGAAACAAAGAAGCAATATCTCTTTCTCGAAACTTCCCCATCTCTTCCAAATGCTTTAAAATCTGGAGAAACATGTTCTTCAGTTCTTCTTTCCGGTCATAATATTTCATCAATGCAAAGGATACATCGTTTTCTGAATCTGAGTCTAAAATCCAAACTGCCTTGGAAGTATATAATATTACCATCGATCCCGATTGCTGGGAGAAAGTAAGCGATTTTGATGTCGTCAGGTCAAAGTAGTCAATGCACTTCTTGAACAAGTTTCTATTTTTTATCCGTGCGTTTTTCATAAATTCCAGTATATAGTACTGTAGCAGTATTGAAACACTTTCTAGATCATTCGCCTCCTCAAAAGAAGCAGATCCCATATCGCATACGAGATTTTGTATTTGGAAAGAAACTTCAGGAATAAAGATATCCTCCATAGTCAATCTTCGATGCCAAATAACTGCAATAAGCAATTTTTTTCTGATGATACGCTGAAGTTTTTTAAGTTTATCATTTTTGTCAGATTTTTTTAATATCCATTGAAACTGATCCATGAGGCTTTTTTGGAACTCCATTTTGCAGATCATATTTTGTTTGTCAACCTTTTCAACGTCAAATAAAAATACTCTTTCCCAATTGGGCGCCAGTGCCTCAAAGGTGTCTGAAAGTGATTCAAATATTTTTTCATCGATTTGGAAATCAATTCTCTGTAAAAAAACTGACATGGTTGCTGTATCCTCTAAAACTTGGAGTGCCAAGTCTTGTGTACCATTGCTTTGAAATTTGAAGCTTGGCGCTCTTAAGCGTAGTATTTCATTCAATGATTTGAATTTCCATATCAAAAGTGCGTCAATGCTTTCATCACCCAAAAATTCTTCCCTATAATATATTTTTAGAAATGAGTCGCGAGCTTCTTTGTATTGTTCGTCCTCTTTGAAACTTTGGCCCTGTTCAAAAAGCACTTTACAAGCATCCCGTTCCTTGTCGACCTTCCCCACTGTATCCTGCATAAGCTGTTTATATTGCTCCCCTTCTTGGTTTTGGTCCTGCTGCTCGTCTAGCCGGATCATCTTTTCGTCTTCATCATCAGTTTCTTCCTCCATTTCAATGGATTCCATGCCTTGGTCGTCGGATAACATGAAATCGTCATAATTGTCATCTTCGTCAGACATTGTAGAGGCCCAAGAACGTTTCGGTTTTGGTACTACACCGATTTGTATCAATGATCAATTCAGTCGCAGAGGAAACGCTTAGAAAAGATCAAGCTCCCCTTATACTATTTTTCACCGAGACTCAAATTATTTCTTCGAGAATGTACAGTTCTTGAACAAAAGGAAAATGGTTGAACTGTCATAAGTTAATACATGATACTCCTTGGTAGCATCATGTATAGATTATCGTTGTTCTGATATTAACCTTGCTATATCTAATATATACTATGTGTATTCTTAATAAGAGGTCTAAAAGGCGGCGAAGTAGATAAATGCAATTCTTGTTGCCATTATGATGGAAGATAGAAACCAAAGTTATATAACTCAGTAACAAAACTCTGAAAATATAGGATTGACGACGCTATTGCCCAGAAAGGTTGATCAAGTAGCGTATAGTAGAAAATTTTTTTGCATTGCGTAGTCAGTAAAATTCCGATCGCGAGCAAACATGAACCTAAAATAAATTTATGCAGAGTGCATCTCAATAGAGCATTAGAAATTGAACGTCCCACGGCCATTGCTGGACAAATTTCGATGAAAGGCCGACTGATCCAAGATCGCTCCACAACACACCCGCTTACCTCCGCATGATCTTGCAGGTCTAAATTAAAGGACAAAGATGCTCAAATATTTGGCTCTACCACCGTGCAACGCAAACGGCATCCAGTATATACTTAAAGCGGCCACATAAACAAAATGGCAAACCATTTGAAAACCGGATCAACTTTACAAAGAAACTCCTACGAGAGATAAGCCTATACGAGAAGCCTCCGTCCAGCGAAATCTTGATGATTTGGATGCGCGTAATTTATCACCTCGAAAACTACACATACTCTTGCATCTCCCAGTTGGGGGCCCCCACTGCTCAACATCTCAAGATATCCAACTTTTTACGATAAGAGTGTTTTCCCTATTCAGAATTTTCCAGAAAATGGTACAGCCGTGCATATGAGCGGTAATTAACAGGCGAGATGGCGACGAATCACAGGCAGATCTTCGATATAATAACCAAGTGTTTATTAATGCGTGAGGGTCTTCAAACGCATACACTGAGAACTTACACTGAGTGCTTTCCGTTACATCCCACGAAATATTTCCTAACGGAGCAGACGGATAATGCTGAATATCCCCATTATTGCAAACACCAAGAGGTTCTTTTCTCCCAAAGACCACGGATCCCATCCTACGCTAGACGATGATGTTGAACTGGAAGTGAGGGAAGGTCCGAGTTCAGGCTATCATCCGAACTTCAACGGAGATGACGCTATTTTGAAGAAAAATAATGACGAGGTGGATCTTGATACTGCGAAATTGACGACTGTAACCTCAACGGTCTTGAACACCCCCGAGGGCTCTCTTATCTATGATGATGACAAAGAGTTCCCAGATGGTGGACTTCAAGCATGGTTAGTAGTCTTTGGCGCTTTTATGGGTCTTATTCCCGTGTTCGGTTTAATTAACTCCCTAGGGGCTATTGAATCATACATTTCCAAACATCAACTGAAAAATATTTCATCTTCCACTACGTCTTGGATCTTTTCCTTGTATCTAGCTATCAGCTTTTTGAGTTGTATATTATCTGGTGGCTATTTTGACAGAAATGGTAGTGTTGGTTTGATGTGTACGGGTACAGTCATATATTCTGGAGGTCTTTTCGCATTAGCAAACTGTAACTCTGTTTGGCAATTCATTTTAGCATTTTCCGTATGCAGCGGACTTGGTACAGGGATTTTGATGACTCCCTTGATAGGGGCAGTAGCAACCTGGTTTTTAAGGAGAAGAGGTATTGCAACATCCGTCAGTACCATGGGTGGTTCAATAGGCGGTATTGTATTTCCCATTATGTTGCGAAAATTGTATAAAGAAGTCGGTTTTCAATGGGCTATTAGAATCTTGGCATTCATCTGTGTAGCCTGCCTAATTTGCGCTTCAGTTTTTGCCAGAGAAAGGACCAAACCTATTGTACAACCATTCCGATCTAAGTCGGAAGTAGCGAAGTGGTACATTTCCTCTGTGTTCAATTGGAGGTATTTCCTTGAGGGCAAATTCTTGTTTGTGGCAATAGGTGCCTCCTTTGCAGAGAGCTCCCTAACCTCATGCGCTACATATTTAGCATCTTACTCTATGGCCAGAGGAAATACAGAAAATGCAGCCTATACCATGATCACTGCTTCAAATGCTGTCGGTATCCTTGGGAGGTATATCCCAGGATATTTCGCAGACAGATTCGTCGGGAGGTTTAATGTAGAAATCATTACCATATCAATGGCCGCTCTATTAAATTTTATCATGTGGTTACCGTTCGGAGGTAACTCTAAGGTTTTATGGGCATACGTTTGTCTCTGGGGATTTTCAACAGGTTCTATCCTATCATTGACGCCTGTGTGCATTGGACAGATATCCAAAACCACCGATTTCGGCAAACGATATGCCACAGTGTACCTGTTGCAATCCTTGGTTACCATTCCTGTTTTACCCATTGGTGGTACATTAATTGGCAAAGGTAGCGTAGCTAACTATAACCATTTTATCATATTCAACTCAGCGCTAATGGCAGCAGGCGCCGCATGCTATATAATATCAAGACATTTATGTGTTGGTGCAAAAATTTGCAAGTTCTAAATTAATATTCCGACAACGTTTCGTACTCGATACTGTTTAGTTGTGTAAGCGATCACCTATAACATTATAGCTACATATACTCTACACTATAACACGTACATACTCATGACATGTAATACCCTACTATTCATCTGACTTTTTCAGGACTGTTTTTAATATATGTGGTGTACAGCTGCCAATTAATGTACCTTTATATACATGTAGTGTGTGGGCGGAACGTTTTTTTTTACAACAGAGCGACTCTTTTTTCGAAACTAATACTGGTGATCTCGCTTTGGGGAACGCACTCTCCGCTGTTTGAATCTGTAGTATTCTCTTGGTTTCCTCAGGCGATGTTAGTAAACTACTTTAAAAGTGAATGAGCTGAAATTTCAGAATGAGTTGAACGTTTTATAATCACTCTCAAGACAGACCACCAAGCTTAAGGATTCACAATGGGTATCGATCACACTTCCAAGCAACACAAGAGATCTGGTCACAGAACTGCTCCAAAGTCTGACAATGTCTACTTGAAATTGTTAGTCAAATTATACACTTTCTTAGCTCGTATGTTAAAGAATATTATGAATGGCCCCAGCCAACATCCATTTGTGGTTAGAAGGATTCTGTTACACAAGGTACAATAGTTTAGCCTATGAACTCTGATAAGTTCATTAGTTTTCTAAATGTATTCGATGAGGTTTGCTGAAAAATATTGGTTAATGTTTTTCGCCGTTATCTAATGTCTCTCTTCATACGGTTGACTATTTGCTTCTTTCTGAAAGGAAATTGGTTGAATTGGCATCATATTAAGAGTGGGTTAGAACCATGAAAATTCTGCGAGTGCAAACGGATAAATTGATGGATCGATGTCTCTCCTTTTATTACGTTCTGTGCGGTATTGCAAGCCAGTGAGCAGAATCTTTTTCTAATCTAATAAATGATTAGTATTGGAAACAATTGTTTTCCGGTCCTTCGATCCATTAAATACTAACAACAACTCTTTTTTTTTTTTAGGTCGTACTGATGCTCCATTCAACAAGGTCGTTTTGAAGGCTTTGTTCTTGTCTAAGATCAACAGACCACCTGTTTCTGCTTCTAGAATTTCTAGAGCTTTGAAGCAAGAAGGTGCTGCTAACAAGACTATCGTCGTTGTTGGTACTGTTACCGATGATGCCAGAATCTATGACTTCCCAAAGACCACTGTTGCTGCTTTGAGATTCACTGCTGGTGCCAGAGCCAAGATTGTCAAGGCTGGTGGTGAATGTATCACTTTGGATCAATTGGCTGTCAGAGCTCCAAAGGGTCAAAACACTTTGATCTTGAGAGGTCCAAGAAACTCCAGAGAAGCTGTTAGACACTTCGGTATGGGTCCACACAAGGGTAAGGCCCCAAGAATCCAATCTACCGGTAGAAAGTTCGAAAGAGCCAGAGGTAGAAGAAGATCTAAGGGTTTCAAGGTGTAAGTTAGATAAGATCAAATTTTCATATTTACTCTTTTATTACTCATTTGTAATTCATAAACTACATACACTTTTAATCCTTTCTTTAAAGTTATGAAACATATCATCAATATCTCGCTCATTTTGGTTGTGTTTTTGGAGAGCAATCGCACCATTGGTTTAGTCGCAACTAGATGCGAAACATCATGCGTAAATTGTTGCCGATATTAGGACCGAGCATGAAAACAACAATTCAAACTCCAATGCAGATACTCTATTCTTGAATCACGCATCATGCATGACATTTGCTTATTATCTGTGGGATATTCTGTTTCTCTGCCAGCTATACATCCGTACATATTACTATATGCATAAATCCGTACCCTTTTTACCCAGTTGATTGTTTTGTTTTTTCTGCTCCTCATGAAGCGAGCCGCCAAACTTTGTGAAAATTTCCAAGTTAGATTGGGTTTCCGAGCTTGTTTGGAAAAGTCTCATTGAGACATTGGTAAGATATAGGTGAATTGAAGCATATGGGGGTTGTATATATCAGACTCAGGTGCGTTTATTGATAATTTAGGTGAAAAGTGAATTGTTACGATCGACAAATAGAATAAAAATGCCAGGTGTTTCCGTTAGGTACGTACAAATAATGACAATGATGATTATATGAATTTATCATTATGTTTCAGAAAGTTAATTGGAAATTGGACATCTATGAGGAGTGAAGTTGAGCGTATTGAGAACTGCACCTTTGTATAAGGTAATTCAGCAAGGACAGTAGCTCAACCATGGATAAAATCAGCAAAGTTTTCAGAGCAATAATGCCGAGATATACGGGTAAATTATATGGAAGCAATCGAATTATAGGAGAGCCATAAAAAGCACAGGAATACATTTGCTGATGTTTCATGAACAACAACCCGGATTTCGTCCAGAAAAATCCAAGAGACATGATGAATAAAGTGGATTTTATGCTGTATCATTTACTAACAATCTTTTTTTTTGTTTATTCTTTTTTTACAGAGACGTTGCTGCTCAAGATTTCATTAACGCTTATGCTTCTTTCTTGCAAAGACAAGGTAAGCTAGAAGTTCCAGGTTACGTTGACATTGTCAAGACCTCTTCTGGTAACGAAATGCCACCACAAGACTCTGAAGGTTGGTTCTACAAGCGTGCTGCTTCTGTTGCCAGACACATCTACATGAGAAAGCAAGTTGGTGTTGGTAAATTGAACAAAATGTACGGTGGTGCCAAGAGCAGAGGTGTCAGACCATTCAAGCACATTGATGCTTCCGGTTCCATCAACAGAAGAGTTTTGCAAGCTTTGGAAAAGATCGGTATTGTCGAAATCTCTCCAAAGGGTGGTAGAAGAATCTCCGAGAATGGTCAAAGAGATTTGGATCGTATTGCCGCTCAAACTTTGGAAGAAGACGAATAAATATTTAATTAATATTAATTATTTTTTAATATATATACTACTACCATTATCATCATAAAACAAGTAATAATAATAAAGTTTAAAAGATACAAAGAAGGGGACGTCCATCCATTAGAAAGTTTATAGCAGCACCTAGTTCTCAATTTGATCTATGGAGTCGATTTTTCCGTCACTCCGTTGCATCATTTAACTTCGGCTAGCCAGATGCCCTTACATCCGGCTAGCCAATTAATCTTACTATATACGGAAAACGCGACGCCAATTTATTGAAACCAGCAACAACTTAAACGCGCTATTTCGACATCGTTGACTGCCCCAATGATTCCATGAAGTGGTCTTCAAAACATGCCCATGCGCCTCGGAACTTAGCGAATCAACAATCATCTCTGCTTGCTCATTCTTGTGCGAAAATCATGTGCCCGCACTGAATGGACCCTAATGTTTCCTAATGCAAAGTTTGGTGCGCATTTTCCCAAAAGTCCGCCTGGGGTGGCCTATTATATTTCTTATATAAGTATACATCAAGGAATATCAATGTATATTTAACAGATTGATCATTTTCCTACACAGTGTATAAATTAAATGTTAGGTCAACACAAATAACCGAAATTTTTTGCTTAGGACGAGATGGTCAAGGTTGGCTCTTCTCATGCTGCAGTTGACGTCGGCGTTAGCGAAACCCATCAAAGAAACTATGTCTCCGAAGAAGTCTTTGAAATGAAGGATAA
Source organism: Saccharomyces eubayanus (assembly GCF_001298625.1). Taxonomy (NCBI): domain Eukaryota; kingdom Fungi; phylum Ascomycota; class Saccharomycetes; order Saccharomycetales; family Saccharomycetaceae; genus Saccharomyces; species Saccharomyces eubayanus. Next base: position 65,693 of record NC_030974.1, on the reverse strand, counting down.
AAAAGACATGACGGTGGCTTTTGACGAAGAGGCTCCGGTCAAGACTTTCACAGCCAACTCATCTGACCATGAAGGAGAAGAAGTATACGTGTCGAAAAGACAGGTTATGAGAGACGTTTTTGCCAAGTACTTAAAATTCATTGGCCCAGGTCTATTAGTTAGTGTTGCTTATATTGATCCTGGTAATTATTCCACTGCTGTTGATGCAGGTGCTTCCAATCAGTTTTCATTGCTTTGTATCATCTTGTTATCCAATTTTATTGCTATATTCTTGCAATGCCTGTGCATCAAGTTGGGTTCCGTTACTGGGCTAGATCTGAGTAGAGCTTGCAGAGAGTACTTACCAAGATGGCTCAACTGGACACTGTACTTTTTCGCTGAATGCGCCGTTATAGCCACTGATATAGCAGAAGTCATTGGTACTGCGATTGCTTTGAACATTCTGATTAAAGTGCCCCTCCCAGCGGGTGTCGCCATTACTGTCGTGGATGTGTTTTTAATAATGTTCACATACAAACCAGGTGCATCTTCGATCAGATTTGTTAGAATATTTGAATGTTTTGTTGCAGTATTGGTTGTTGGAGTGTGCATTTGTTTCGCCGTGGAATTGGCCTATATTCCAAAGTCTACCTCGGTCAAAAAAGTGTTTAGGGGGTTTGTTCCATCATCTCAAATGTTCGATCATAATGGTATGTATACTGCCATCTCCATTTTGGGTGCCACTGTCATGCCACATTCCTTATTTTTGGGATCTGCTTTAGTACAACCAAGACTCTTAGATTACGATGTTCAGCACGGTAACTATACAGTTTCAAGTGACGATGATAATAAAAAGCAATCAAAATCTGCTGAAGACGTCATGGAGGAAAAATACTTCAACTATAGACCCACCAATGCTGCCATCAAATATTGCATGAAATACTCAATGGTTGAATTAAGTATAACTCTTTTCACACTGGCCTTGTTTGTCAACTGCTCGATCTTAGTTGTAGCGGGTTCTACGTTGTACGATTCATCAGAAGCAGATGGCGCAGACTTATTCACCATCCACGATTTATTATCAAGAAATTTGGCACCAGCAGCAGGTACGATTTTCATGTTGGCACTATTGCTAAGTGGTCAGTCTGCAGGTGTGGTTTGTACTATGGCGGGACAGATTGTCAGTGAAGGCCATATAAACTGGAAATTACAACCGTGGCAGAGAAGACTAGCCACAAGATGCATTTCTATAGTCCCATGTTTGATAATTTCTATTTGCATCGGTAGAGAAGCTTTGTCGAAGGCATTGAATGCTTCCCAAGTGGTATTATCTATCGTGTTGCCATTTTTGGTCGCACCTTTAATTTTCTTCACCTGTAAGAAATCTATAATGAAAACAGAAATCACTGTCGACCATGCCGAAGAAAACAGGAACGCTCAAAAGAACAATAGTAACAACTGTGAATCCGAGAGTGGAGTAAATGCGGAGAATGGAGTCATGGAAGGCAATGTGAGTGATATGGAGCTAGAAAATAGCAAAGATGTCAAAATTGTTTATATGGCAAACAACTGGCTTATCACAGTGATCGCTGTTATCGTATGGATCTTTTTATCGTTCCTGAACATTTACGCCATAGTGCAGTTGGGTATATCCCATGGTGATGTGAGTTAATGTCTGCATTTTGTTTCCGTCCTACACTTAGCTTCACATGCGATGCTTAAGTAAAATACTTAGTGCACTTGGCGTCCGAAATTGCACAGTAATTTCAAAAGAAAAATACTAACGATTAAAAATATATATAAGTATGTTAAAATTTGCTTGTGCATATATATGATAGAGGGATTGTTAAATTATACAAAGATTGTTTTTTTTCGTTTTCTACACTATTTTTACCTGTTGTATGGATGGTACCCGTTATTACGTCTATTATATCCACCACCGCGACCACCACGGCCGTTTCTTCTGTGGTTTCCACCACTACGATGATTGTAATCACGGTCACGGTCGCCGCGATCACCACGGTCACCACGGTCACCACGGTCACGGTCGCCGCGATCGCGGTTGTAGCCATAGCCGTTGTTGTGATCGTCATTATATTGTGAGGATGGGCCCTTTGGACCGTTAGGTAGATTCAAAGGTGGAGAGCCTGAGTCTGTATTTGATGTATTACCAATAGTTTGCACGTCATTGGACTTGTTATTGTCAGAATCTGAAGGCGTTGGGGAACCTTGAGCGTTGCCTGAATCTTGTTGTGGTTGATTCAAAGTCATTGCATTTGGTGGCATGGCAAACCCTGGCATCATCATTGCCATTTGTTGCATTTGTTGTTGGTACATTTGAGAGTAGTCCATACCAGTTTGTTTCTGCATTTGCTGGTAGTATTCTTGCATCTTCTGATAGTAATCGGTCATTGCTTGTGGATTCATCATTGGATTGTAACCCCCCATCATTGGGTTTTGGTACATTTGGTTGAAATCGCCTTGATTACCGAAATTACCGCCACGACGGTTCATGTTGCCGCTGTTGCCGCTGTTGTTACCGCCTGCGTTGTTGTTGCCACCATTTGATGATTTTTGTTGCATATGTCTTGGTTCAGCCCTTTTAATCTCAATCTTACGATCTTTGAAATCGATAAATTTATTTTGGCAAACTCTATCAACGGCATCAGCAGAGTCGTAGGTGACAAACCCAAACCCTCTTGATTGACCGGTGTCCTTATCTAACATTAATTGGGCATCAATAATTGTACCCCATTGAGAGAAAAACTCTTCAAATTCCTTTGGTCTGACATCTGGACCAATACCACCGACAAAGATTTTACCAGTTTTGTCTTGTTCATCTCTTGGGATGGCTCTCTTAGGGTCGATGACTTTACCATCAAGGATATGTTGTGTCTTGACCACTTCATCGACACTGGAAGGTTTTTCAAAAGATAAGAAACCAAACCCTCTGGACCTACCAGTGGCAGGATCCTTCATGATTTTCAAATCCGTGACGGTACCATATTTACCAAAATATTCACGAAGATTATCCTCGGTAGTATCCCAGTTCAAACCACCAATAAACATCTTACAACTTTCTTTGGACAAATCAGCTTTCAAACGTTCTTCCTTAGTCTGGGTCATTTGTTGCTGAGTGGGTGGTGATTGAGAAGATGGTTGCTGGAATTGTGACATTGTCTGTTGAAGCTGTTCCCAAGGTAAGCCAGAAGGTCCCGCAGAACCAACGTTTGCATTGGCGTTTGAAGCAGTGTTTTCTAGTGGTTTCTCATTCTTAGTCTCTTCATTGGAACCTTCTTTTTTGTCATTTGCAGTGCCATCTTGCTTACTAGAAGATGAACTTTCGTTACTATTATTATTACTACTACTGTTGTTACTATTTGGGTTATTTAGTTTGTTCAAGCTAGAAGATAATGCTTGTAAGGCGGCTAGTTGATCTAGTTGAGAAGTGCCGCTGTCAGTTTTCTTTGGTTCTTCATCTTTCTTCACTTCGTCAGTGGTGGTTGGCTTATCGTCGCCGTAGATGTCGTTGAAATCTTCTTCGTCAGAACTCATTGCTTATTTAACCTATTCTCTATTATTGTCAGACTTGCGTGTACTGCTAAAGCTCTTTCTAAATATAATATTTGCGTCTTTATGAAAAGATTGTAATATAAACAGTAATATTAATACAGAATGAAAAAAGGGCAAAATGTGTGTGGTGCTCGCTTTTTCAATTTCTTGTTATTTTGAATATACCTTGTCTGTTTTTATTTTCTGGTTTCTTTCGTAATGAGTAAAAAGAAATAGTAAGGTATGATATTTTAGTTATTAAACACTAAAAAGTAAAAAATAAACGTAAAAATTTATAATAGTATATTGTACTAATACTTGACTATCTGTAAAGATTAAATAACTAATCGAAACTGTTTTATACTTGGTTTTTGCCGGGGATAACCAGAGGGGAAGGCGAAAGAAAGAGAATTCCGGCTGGGCGGGTGGGAAGCATGCCGCCTTTTATACTTTTTTTTCTTTCGCCTCCCAAACAAGGAACTTCGGCGCCGTTCGTAGAGGGTGAAGAAAAACAAAAAAAGAAAAAAAAAACCTTCCGGGTACTCCAGCGATAGACCAGATTTAGCCGCCGATCGCTCATAAAGGTTTTAGCTACCTGCTACCAGGTGAAAGGTGTCAATTCTAATACGTCTGGGATTTGATTTTTCACTGCATTAAGATTTTTTTTGTGTTCTATATTAACTTCTTGAACCTAAATGACCTAGTTGTATAAAAAATTGGATTAACTATGCCGGAAAATGTATACTTGGCAGGTAGAGTGTTACGCACTATAAGGGAAATGGTAGACTCTTTGTGTTACTATTTTTCACAGAAAGTTTTTATGTTACCCGTAAAAATGGCTCTTTGCGAAAAAAAGAAGAACCTTCCCAAGAAAAAGTGAAAAAAAAATCGATGATATGGGCATCGAGATCTGGTTAGACAATATGGCTGCGAAATAGCATAAATAGGTATATCGTATATAGGGGAGAATAGAGCAGCATGAAGAAGTACTTGCTGTATATGGTTCAAGTCCATTTGAACTTTAGAAGAGCAGAATTGGAATCATTAGCAGACCTGTATAATCTTTCAATAGATTTTTCTCAGTATGACGTCGATAGTCCATTTTTTGTCGTAGAGTTGGAGAATGACCAGCAGGCCAGGGACTGGATCAAAAGATCTATTTTGACCAGAGGCATTTACGAATACTGGGGGCAGGGTGCAACGCTGGATGAGTTGCATCAAGACATCAAGTGTCAGCCTAATTTTGAACAGGATTTACAAAGAAAGTTCAAACACTCCACTTTTAAGTTCGAATTCGAATGCTATAGAGGTAACAGTAAGGCCAACAGAATAAAACAGATTGAATCGTTTCATTATCTTGACTTTGAGGGGAAGATCGATATGAAACACCCTCAGGAAGTCTTTACTGTTGTAGAAGAGTACACTCCGGTATCGGAAAACATTAGTGGTAAAACCCCTGCAAGGATCTTTTTTGGTAGACAAGTTCAAATGAGTAATAGAAGTGCTATGGAGAAGTATGATCTGAAGAAAAGACCTTACAAAGGTACAACGAGTTTTGAAGCAGAACTATCTTTGGTTAGTGCCAATATAGCTCAAGTGAAACCAGGCACTATAATGTACGACCCGTTTGCAGGTACGGGGTCCTTTTTGGTTGCAGGTGGACACTTCGGCGCTTTAGTCGTTGGCTCGGATATTGACGGTAGGATGATTCGTGGTAAGGGCGCTCAAGTGAACATTTCGGCTAACTTCAAAAAATACGATGAAAGCTCTCAATTCCTCGACGTGCTAACCATGGACTTCACGCATAATGCATTAAGAAACAGTCTTGTGATTGATACGATATTGTGTGACCCTCCTTACGGTATTAGAGAAAGTATTAAAGTTTTGGGCGCCAAAGATCCGGAAAGGTTTGCTGGAAAGGAAGATATAGAGATTGATGGTGAAAAGGCATTTTTGCGCCGCGATTACATTCCAACAAAAAAGCCTTATGCTCTTGATTCATTGTTAGACGATATTCTACAATACTCTTCGGAAAGATTGCCCATTGACGGGAGATTGGCCTTCTGGATGCCCACGGCAAACGACGCAAACATAGAAACGATTGTACCGATGCATGAGAACCTAGAATTAAAATACAATTGCGTCCAAGAATTCAACAAATGGTCAAGAAGGCTACTGGTCTATATTAATAGGGGTGACACTTTTAACGGGCCAAGTAACCATGGACTAAAACGTTCGGAGGATAATTTCAGGGAACGATACTTCAATAACTTCAATTAATGAGCACGCTTTGTAATTTTCAAGTATATACTTTTTTTTTCGGAAAGAATTTATATTTATATTTATGTCATCGGTAAAAGTTTCATGATAGCTTACAAACCGATGAAAAAGTACAAAAAAAATACAAATCAAAGGGCTACCTACTTTTTATAAACTAACATGGCCACGTTTTCAAGGGACACATCAGAGGCTACGTATTTTATCAGTTCTGCACTATACCCTTTAAAAGTCTCCTTGACATAGGCCAGTCTGCCCTCATCGATTATACGTCTAGCCATCAGTCCTATATTTTCTCTCTCCTTGATGGTCATTGTATATGGTTCTGCTCCATCAAACGATTCAACAACATTTACTGTATCTGTAACGTTCGCGTCTGCCTTTCTTCCGCAAGTAGCCCAAGTACAGATTTTGGTCAGCATGCGGAAAAAGCTTTCATATGTTAGAATGGAACCATCAGCCTTATACTTTTCAAGAAGTGACGTGATATAACCACGGTTAACATAATCGCCACCATTACAAACATGCCTGCAGCACATGGCAATGCAAATCGCCCTTAATTTAGACTCAGATCCATCGTCATCACCACCATGTAAGACAGTACTATTTGTTATGCACCTCAAAGTTAGGTCCGTAGCGACGCCACAAAGGTGCTTAGAAACGCAGACGTATCGGCTCTTGTCCGTCGGCGTTGAAGTTAAAATTGAATCTAACTTCAAATCCCGGATGTCGATCTTAGCCCTATTGATACTCGGACACTTAATAGCCTTTAATTCAGAGCGCAACTTTATTTCCAAAAAATCGTCCTTTATCTTCTTATCGAACTTCATCCTGTTCGCTGCTCTGTCAATCAATATGAATTCATTGGAATTTGATTCTGATTGGTCTTCGGAAGAGCCCGCCAATTGAGTAAGAACATATTGACTTATATAGCGCGAGAACTCAGCCCTGCCACAGCCAAACTCAATAAAGCTCAAACTCGTCGGGTTCTCATAGGCTCCAACAGCAACCAAGTTTTCAATCAGCGAGGACTGTTGAACAGCATGCTTGGTGTTTGTCTGCAACTGAGGGAATCTTCTCAAAGACATCAGTTCATTGTTTAGTTGTTTCAATGGCAGCTCATCCATGGTCTCCATTTTGAAGACCTTATATAGCAATTGGATGGATTGAATATAATGCTCTGCTGTAAGATCTATTTTGGCAGGTGGGGACAATACTGCACCACCTGCATTGAAACCGGGTTCGTAGTACGACTTGCCGTCGTTCAGATGGCTCAACTTGGTCTTATTACATTTCTTAAGATGCATATCCAACCGATCTGCCCAAACGGTATGATTCGAATCTAATGGACAGGGAATTCTTTCTCTTTCCTTCCCCGCCTTGGCATCTGCACCATGCTTGTTATGAACCTGAGAATTCGTAGCCTTCCTCAGCAAGTTCAAATGCTCAGAGCAATACAGGTTTTGCGAGCCTCTGGTCATCCCGCATCTTCGCTTCTTTTGTTCCATGAAATATTCGCATTGCAGCCTTTCTGAAGGCTTCGCCTTCTTAGTCACCGGTCCTGCATTATCTTGTGACATCCTTGCTTGTACGACTAACTTAAAACAGCTTCATTGTACCTGCATATATGCATAAATACATTTTTACGTAATAGCAATGTCTTGAGTTTTTTTTTTTTTTTTTCACTATTACTGGAATTGGATGCGATGAGCTAAGAAAAAAGAAAAAAAAGAAAAAAAGAATAGGAAGTGAAAACATATAATGAAACCTCGGCCTCTACAAGTGATAAGATAGCACCGAATGCTGCATGTTCGGCCAGTGGCGACCCATACACTACACGGCCTCGCTTACTGCAATGCTGTACAAATTCAAGTAGAATTCTATTTATCAAACACCAGAGTAGTAGTTCCACGTACGATAGCGGGTACCTCATCCCGATCTCCGCATCACTCTGCACGGAAAAGATGTCACATTATCTATCGCCTCGGGATTCGCCGGCCGAAAGGACTCACCATGCACGGTTCCGCTCCTTTAATCCGCAGCAGTTTCCCCATTCGGCCGTAGCCGTTCAAACGCCGCCGCGCCTTGCCCCAACACTCCCCTAAACGCCTCCGGGAAGTTCCGATTTCTTATTTTTTTCTTTGTGTTTTGTGGCATTTTGGCACTACCCGAACCCTGGCAAGGTCCGATTTGGTTTTAAGGAACAACGGGAGCTATCTAAGGTTCCAAAGATATACTTTGCTACACACGCGTGTGAATGTATATAAAGATAAGAATTTATTGATATGAGAGGGAAGGCTGCATGATCTTTCTTCTTTGTTAATTTTTTTTTGTATAAATGTTTCACTTTCTTGTTTAAAGATTTAGTCAAAATAATAAAGAATATAATAATATAGACTATAACAAAAGCATAATATAAAACTAAAAAATCACATCAACATGCCCCACTCAGTTACCCCCTCCATTGAACAAGACTCTTTGAAAATCGCCGTTTTAGGTGCTGCCGGTGGTATTGGCCAGTCGCTATCGCTGCTTTTAAAGGCCCAGCTGCAATACCAGTTGAAGGAGAGTAATCGCACTGCTACTCACATCCATCTGGCTCTTTACGATGTCAACCAGGAGGCAATCAACGGTGTCACTGCTGACTTGTCTCATATAGATACTCCTATCTCCGTGTCCAGCCACTCCCCCGCAGGCGGCATTCAAAACTGTTTGAATAACGCTTCTATCGTTGTTATCCCTGCAGGTGTCCCTAGAAAGCCAGGCATGACACGTGATGACTTGTTTAACGTGAATGCCGGTATCATTAGCCAACTGGGCGATTCTATTGCCGAGTGCTGCGATCTCTCCAAGGTCTTTGTGCTTGTCATTTCCAACCCTGTTAACTCTTTGGTTCCTGTGATGGTTTCGAATATCCTCAAAAATCACCCTCAGTCCAGAAACTCAGGCATCGAAAGAAGAATCATGGGTGTTACTAAGCTAGACATTGTAAGAGCATCTACTTTTTTGCGTGAGATAAACATTGAATCTGGGTTAACCCCCCGTGTCAACTCCATGCCAGATGTTCCAGTAATTGGCGGACATTCTGGTGAGACTATCATCCCATTGTTTTCTCAATCAAACTTTCTATCGAGACTAAACGCGGACCAGTTGAAGTATCTAATACATAGAGTACAGTACGGCGGTGATGAAGTGGTCAAGGCCAAGAACGGTAAGGGTAGTGCCACACTATCGATGGCTCACGCTGGTTACAAATGTGTTGTCCAGTTTGTTTCCTTACTATTGGGTAACATTGATCAAATTCACGGAACCTACTACGTATCCTTGAAAGATGCTAACAACGCTCCCGTGGCACCCGGTGCCGACCAATTACTACCTCTAGTGAACGAATCCGCTTACTTTGCCGTGCCCTTGACCATCACCACAAAGGGTGTTTCCTACGTGGACTACGATATCGTCAGTAGAATGAACGATATGGAGCGCAACGAAATGTTGCCAATCTGTACTTCCCAATTAAAGAAAAATATCGATAAGGGTTTGGAGTTCGTCGCTTCTAGAACTGCTTAAACGCAACGTTATTATCGGAAAAAGGCATCTGATAATAGGAAATGATAATATTCACGAAAAAAAATAAATTAAAAAAACTAATAACACATATATATATATATATTCTATTTAAATAGGTAATTCAACATGAAAATAATCTGTCACTTCAATTTATAAGAGTAATAACCCTGCAAAGGATACGCTATTCGCACTTCACATCAAGATTTTGTTTGCCTCTCTATTTTCTGGAAGCCGAATACAAAGGAGCTCATAATCAGTGATTTTAAGTTGCAAAAGTCTAACAGTAATATATTATACTAGTTATGGATTTTTAACATGTTATGAAAGATTTATTGTATATTTAAAGAAAAATTTAAAAATATATTAAATTTATTAATTAAACGAATTAGATTAAATGTAACCGATTCTGTTAGCAATGTCCAAAGCATCGAAGTCAGCAGTCAATCTAACGTAAGCCTTCTTGGTACCGTTTGGTCTAACCAAAGTGTTGACAGTCAATACATCAACTTCGTATAATTCCTTGACGGCCTTCTTGATTTGGTATTTGTTAGCTTTCATGGAAACTTGGAAAACCAAAATGTTACCATCTTCAACCTTCTTCATAGCAGTTTCAGAAGTGATTGGTTGTTCAATGACCTTGTATGAGTCCAATCTGTTGTAGTGTGGAACAGCCTTGGAAGCATATTTTGGAGCTCTAGCCAACTTCAAAGTCTTTGGTAATCTGAAGGTAGCGGAGGTTCTGACCTTCAAAGCCTTCTTACCATTAGTACCCTTGACGACAGCTTTCTTAGCGGCATTAGCCTTAGCTATTTAAAAAAAAAAATTCATGGAGATGAATTAATTAGTCTGTTAGTAAAATGTTCCTTCTTTGGTACAGGGTTGTACACAGAACACAAGAAAACGATGGAATGAGAACTGTTACAATTTTTGCAGTTTGTTACCACTACGTGGAAACTGATCAGGGCAGTATCAATGATTGACAATGATGAAAAACTTACAACTTTACAAAGTGGAGCGCATATTAAAACGGTCGTTGGATATTTGAACATTCTAACGTCTGCAATACCATTCATATCAGTTAATGTTTCGGTAACACTGTTCCTTTTCCGCGTGGAGTTTTGTGTGGTAATCATGTCTCTCAACCTCGATTGTATTAGTTTTCCAATATCCTCTTTTTCTATTCCGTTGTGCCATTATTATTGCAATTCACATACCAGATGGAGCCATTTTTATCTTATTGATCTTCTTTGTTTGACCTCTTCAAGAGCAGGAGAAAATCTTATGAAATATAGTTAAAAATGCTTTAAAACAATTCTTAAAAGATAATATCTAAAAGATTGTGTGCATAGCATGCATTGGAAAGCACCTCAACTCTGTGGAGAGGTAAAAGTTAGAAAGGAGCCTCTGTCCAATGTCCAGAGAGAACCATCGATCTGCTAGTGTGACGGCACAGTCTCGCGCGACTAAGCCGAAGGGACAGCTAGGCCGGTGGGCTGCCTTTCTCTGAACAGAGTGAGCTTAGTTTTTTCCGCTTGGCTTCGGCTCAAAGTTTTCTCTGTCGCACAATAAATATTTCAGACAAGAAAAAAAAGTAAATAAAAGAGTTCCAGCTACCACCCGTACACATCGTATTATAGCCCATACATCCTCATCGATTTCTTGAATGAGGGAAAACCTCTAGATTAGAACCAACAAGGTTGCTGTATCGGAAACGGAAGATAAGAAGGCCAAGAAATTCCGAAAGGAAGACACATCATGATAAGATTAATCGGGGTGCTGGGGGTGCTTAGTGATTGTTTACTTGATAAGACTCCGTAACGGTTTAAGGTCGTAACAATAGATTTCTTGTAGAGAGGGATGAATAAACGTACTTATCAAACTTTATCGACAAGTTTCATATACACTGTAAGGACGGGTTATGTAAAGAACTATTACTTGTACATCCCTGCGAGACTTGTGCCCGTAACTTCAGGGTGTATAAAGAGGTTTCATCCTTTACTGTGCAAACATAGTAAATATAGCGATTAGTAAACCAAAAAAAACAACAAAAAAAAACTGGATCCTATTTATTTACTTACTTGCTTGTGGTACTAGCTCACGATGCTTGTAGCGAAAAAGGTTTTCGGGAATATTCCCAATATAATGACAAAGTCAGAGAATGAACACTATTTTATCGATGACATCGTATCTATTAAAAACAGACAAAAGAGCAAGATGTATGTCAAGGAGGGGAAACGAATAGGGCATGGCTCATTCGGCACTGTAACACAGTCGTATTTGTCAAACAACAGTACAGAATGGTTGGGGCCCTATGCGATAAAAAGAGTCGTTAAATGTCCAAAAGTGGAGTCTTTAGAATTAGAGATCTTGCAAAATATTAAACATCCAAATCTAGTCACTTTAGAGTTTTTCTTTGAGAGCCAATATACAACCAAAGATGGTGGACAAGTACACCAAAAAAATTTTGTTATGGAGTATATTCCTCAAACCTTGAGTTCTGAAATTCATCAATATTTCGATAATGGATACGAGTTTCCTACAAAGCATATTAAGCTGTACGCTTTCCAGATTCTTCGAGCACTTCTCACCCTACATTCCATGAACATATGCCATGGTGATCTCAAGCCGAGCAACATACTGATTATACCCAGCAGCGGTATTGCTAAAGTTTGTGATTTTGGCTCAGCCCAACAATTAGGGGGCAATGGAGATCTAAAGACATACTTCTGTTCGAGGTTTTATAGAGCACCTGAACTTCTTTTAAATTCAAAGAATTATACAACACAAATAGATATATGGTCACTTGGTTGCATAATAGGCGAAATGATAAAAGGTCAACCCCTTTTTAAAGGAGATAATGCCAAATCACAATTAGAGAAGATAGCAATTCTATTAGGCCGGCTCCCTGAACCTAATACTTCTTCAAGCGTATCTCAAGAATTACAAAGAAACTTACATGACCAAAAATTTAAGAAATTTATGCATTGGTTCCCGTATATCGAGTTTTTCGACGTTGACTTCTTAATAAAAGCATTGGTGTATAACTTTGCTGAAAGATGGGATGCTAAACAATTAATGGCTCATGAATTTTTTGACGCGTTAAGAAATGAAACCTATTTTTTGCCAAGAGATTCGAATATGCCAGTGCATCTACCAGAATTATTTAATTTTAGCGCACTAGAAAAAAAGGCTCTTGGAGAGTACTACAACTCAATCGTACCACCGTCGGATTAGGTATTTGGCCTAACCCGTCTTGCATCCTCCGTCATCATACATTCTTTATCATACTAATAGCATTTTCCCCTAAAGTTCCCCTTCAGATAAAACCGTATAATATATTGCAATATGTACTATACCTTTATTTAATGATCCTTTCATCTCGAAGAAAATATCCAAATATATACACACGTTTTATTATATATGCCAGTACCCGTGAAGTGGACTCAAAGATGTTTGCTATATCATGCATAATTTAGCTTAAAGTGTCAAAGAGTATGAATACTCGTCTTCCACATTTTGAGCAATCCATAGAACGACACAACTCAATAATATGCATACATTTCCTAATACATTGTTGATGCCCATCCCCAATGTTGGATAAGTATTATAATCCTTGACTAAAAATTTGATGATCAATACAACAATGGAACCTGATAATCCACCAGCTAATAAGGCAAAGCCAAAAAATAAAATAGTACGAGCTTGCCATGCCATGCTCGAGTCCAAATCACCGCCACTGCTACCGAAAGCACCACCGTCTGATGATAAAGCCCCTTGCAGTAATCTATTTTTTTCGATGGAATTGACAATCAATGTCCCTAGCGTACTGCAAAGAAATGGAATCCAATCAATAAATGTCACATGAACGTCCGAAGCATTGGAGAACCTAGAAAAAAGTACCGCATCCAAAAAGACCCAAAACCCTAGAGCATAAAGGGCACCTGATAGATATACCCCGGCCTTCCTTATACCATGAAAAGTAGGGATTTTGAAGGGGAACCGAAACAATCCGGCATGATCATCCGCGTCCATGTTGGCTGTGTTTTGTGATTGCTTTTATATTCCTGAATTAACGACTCTTATGCGTCTTCTATATAGCGTTTACTTGTCATCTTCACGAAAGGGGCGCGGCACATCTCTCACATTATCATTAAACGTTTTCTATAAAATATCCGGCGGGGTAACAATCCTACAGTACAGTATTAGTACAGTATTTGATACATTGATTGATAAGGTCATTATCAAGTCTATAAAAAGAGTGCAGAACAGAGAGTGTTCTACAACACCAAACAGTTTACAAATGCATTTTTATGGTTTTTTTGTTATGAATATATGTAAGTTTGATATTCATCATCTTCTTCTATACAAAAACAGGACCAGCCTCTATTAATCCTTAAATATCTATAAAAACAATTGACAAGTTTTGGGAGAGGTTTTGCACAGTGAACGGGTTACAAACTAGGAAAAACAGTACAGAGGATGGTACCATAAATGGACATGCAAAAGCAGCAAATCAGTACTCACATCATCATGAATATATGAGAATTTAGAAGCTTTTAGTTAGATTGATATTTATCGCTGAAGTTTGGCAAAGACGCCGTAGTAGACTTAGACAAACACAGCTTTCGTTCTTCTATCTCTATCATCAGTAATCAATCATAACGGCTATATCTACTAGGAAGACTCGCGATTGACCTGTTTGAAGGGCCGGCTCTTACATTGACGTTTTTAGAACGATCGTTGAATCGTTTATTTCTTCTTGGCAAAAAGCTGGATATGACTGACTTAGCCCCGCTCTCCGCAGCTTCATTTAGTGTGGACGGAGGATCTATTCTTTTAATCCAAAAGTTCGCTAAGAACCAACCTGCAACAGCCAATGAAAGTAGAACACCCAATATCCCAAACCACCACGCAATAGTTTTAGTATTTCCTCCTGGCACCGGAACATTCATACCAAACAGACCAGTGATAACGTTCAAGGGAACTAACATTGTACCCAGCATCGTAACTTTTCCTAACATTTCCGTAACTTTATTATTAGAATTAAATGACTCTACTTGTAATTGGGACAAGTAGTTTGTATGTGATCTAGAGAAAATCTTTTCATAAGCTAACAGATTTTGAAACATTGTGAGCAAATGATCTTGGATATCACCTAAATATAGTGCAATATCCCCTCTTGGTTGTGAAGTTGTAGGCACGTAGCTGTTTGGTAAAGTTGCATAGCTATTATCATTGGTGCGATTAACATTATCTTTTCTTGCTTGTAAATTTGCAATGTTGATTTGTGACGTTAGCGCTGGCCCGATACCATTAGCTTCATCTTGACATCTTTTGGCAAACATTTTAATGACATCGGCCTTACCGCTTAGAAGCCTCATTAGCGTCATTGTCTTGCGTCTACTTTCGCCAATTCTTTGTAGCATGGCCGAAAAGTCCATGTCACGAGCCATGAATACAGAATCTTCAATAGAGTCTGCTTCATATTCGATCGATTGAATGACCGGAGCAAAACTATCTGTGATATCATCGATCAAAGCATAACATAACCAATCCGAATTGACGTTGACGTAATCACGTAGTTGTCTTACACGTCTTCTAACATTGGCACAATGTGAAATTGGACCAAAATGGAAGGTCAAAACACCAGATCTACAAACGACAATGTAAACGTTAATGGGCTCTAAGAAATCTTCCGATTCTTTGTCGTTTTCAAATGTATGGAAACAAACAAAATAATACGACTTAAAAAGCTCCACTTTTTCACGAGTTTCTTGCATTCTAATATCTTCTGCCGTCAATGGATGAATTCCAAAAGCCTTTGCTATGCAACGCATTTCGTCATCGGTTGGGCAACTGCAATCTAACCACCAAGTTGGTTCCCCCCCTCTGAACAATTCATAGAACGACTGGCCTTCAGACACCAAGGACGGGATATCAGTAGCATGCACGGTTTCATCAGATTCTGAACAAAAAAATGAAAACCTGTTGGGAATTTGAAAATCTATATTTTCGTATGACGAATATGCTGGATCATGAGCTGGAATTTTGTCGTCTTCTTCTCCTTCCACCTTATTTTTACCAAATGACACGCCAGGACGTGGTCCAGATTTATCATCTTCTTCCTCGTCTTCCTTCTTCTCATGAATGTCTGCTTCATTGATACTATTACCAGTCTGCGAGATTCTAGGTGTGTACTTGAGGGCTGCCGAGGACCCTGAAGTGGAGGTAGAGCTTGTAAATCCAATATCGTGAGACATATTACCAAATTTTTGTTCATTGGGCCCTTGAAGGCTTGCCAGGTACTGGCTCTTTTCCGCTGTCGCAAACTGGGCGTACTCTTCTAATTCATCAAAGTCTATACCATTAACTCTTGTGTGCAATTGCGGAAGCATCGGGAAACAAACATCTTCCTCCGTCTCTTGCGACTCTCTGGAGGCCTGAGAAACATCGCTATCAAAAGAGGCTCTGGTGTTCATACGCACTGGCTTTCTATCCTGTGGATCATCTTCTACATCTGATTTTTGGGTTGCGCTTTTCGTAAGCAGAGCCATGGGGTTAATGGACGAATGCGTGGATGTTGTGGAAAATGTTCTTTTCTTGGGGTCTGCCTGCTTGGAATGTGTATCAGCTTTCATTTCTAGAGGGGTTTCAGAGATTGGACTGACTATTGAAGGCTTACGAACTTTGGTAATAGGGCTTGCCGAGGAAGGCACACTTAACTTAGATTTGTTGCTTGAAGAAACTGTGGATGGCGACATATTATAATCTTTCTTTATGCCCTGATCCTTTGGTATATGGCTACTATTACTCTCTACGTAAAGCTGCCTTTGGTGTGGCATGGAATGGGCTAACCTAGATGGCCTCGCATTGGAAGTTAAAATCGCGGAGGCTCTCAACTGGTGATGAGCAACTGTTTCGTCCAACTCCGAGTCCACATCTTCAAAATCTATCCGGCTTCTAGCAGGTGGATTCTCAGCCTCCGCATGGCTGTCGCGTTTCGTTGCCTTCTTCTGCTTTTTGGGAGCGGTAGGCTTGGAGTGTTTGGCTGTTTCCTCTCGTTTCAATCGAGGCGCTTCGTGACGGACTGGTAACAAATCGGGATGTTGCCTGTGGTCATATAATCCTGTATGGTCCTCTGTTTTCATGGAAACCATAGAGTTAGCCAGCGAGTTTGACCTCGATAAGTGAGGCGATGACTCTGACGAACTGGACGATGATGACATTACAAAGTGTTTTCCCGCTTTCTTGCAATATCCGGTGATCTATGAAAAGAAGTAGTGGTATTCTTTTGCCGAATTTTCTATTCAACTAGCAGCACACTTTCATGTAGAAAGATTATTTAGTATCTGTCTTCCGTCAGGATGATCTTTTCTTGGCAAACTATCGAATGAAAATAAACTAAAACTAAGTCGTTTTGATTTTGCCTCTATTTAATGATAGACTTGCGAATCGAGAATTATACTCTTTATTCGATTTGGCCAAAGAAAGTACGTTTTTGAAACTTTAATGATCAGTTCCATCGGCTGGCTATCCAATCCATCGGAGCTTCTTCTGACAAAATTTTTAGTCTCAGATATCGCTTTTGTATCTCAGAATCGGACGGGCTGGGAAAACGTGCTTGCGAGATTTGCAATTTACTAAGAATAAAGAAAAAGGAGGGGCTCTATAACAAGAAGGGTCAACAAGCACTGGCTAGCGGGGCCAGACGACTACGAGAGAGCAGCCAGTTGCCTCTGTTTATAGAATTGTCTATAGAGCTAGGTCTGTGGAGCCTTGCAAACCTTGCTGCAAACCTTGCTGCAACCTCGAAGCACCTCCCAAATCCTGACATATTCGTTATGTAGTCTTTTAGCACAGAAGACCATTCTTGTTCCCGGAGAAAGGAACATCGCACATTATAGAGGTTCGTTCATAGAGTGGATTGCTGATAAAGGCTAATCAAAAACTCCCCAAATCCTCAAATTTTGGAAAAACATATAACGTTAGAACATTATCTTATGATTATGGCTTAATTAAAAATATGACAGACTATATAAAAAGGTGTCCTCCTTATCGTGGAGTTGATCTAGCACTGGTTGATATTTAGATTCCGGAGGACTTATCTTGTTCTTTGTACAACTTTTCTGATAAACCCAATTACGTATTAAAATGCGTCTTCCCTACAATCATAAATTTTCAACGTAGAAAGCTCTAACTTCGGCAGTTCTGACGTTCTTCCTTTTCGGTCATGATAGAGTTCTTTGTGAAACGGCTAAAATCAGTTCAGTACCGAGAGTCGACTGTGGTCTCTTTATCTTCTTCTTGTGATGAGCTTGGCGGAACAGGTGGAGGAGAATCCAAGCACTTAAACTCTCGAATCAACGGCAAGTTTTCTTCAGACAAATAATCCGGATGGAAAAGTCGGGTGCCTTGCTGTCCAAGTTTTAATTGTGGTTCCTTTGCTCGTCTTTCATGGAAAACGGTCCCTTCCGGAGGGATCCGTTTGATGACTTTGCCCAGGTTAAATCTCAAGTTCCAAATCGAATGTGCAAGTTCAGCTCGTTGCAAGACCCTGTATTGAACATCTTCTTGCCCTTCTCTATCGGTTGTCATTTTTAACTGATTATTATTGTCGTTACCGATGCTAGTTCTTTGTTCATGCTATAAAGTGGTAATAAGAATATTTAAGGAGCTCGGCGGCAAAATTGCTTTGGCCGCTAAATTACCGTACTGAGTTCACACAATATATCTAAGAGGAAGACCAATATGCAAAGAACTTACAGAGAAAGAATTCGACTGAACATGAGTAAGTAGCGCAAGCGTTGTGTAGAGCTCTATATATTTCTATAAGTTTTACATTTAGTAGCTAAATCCCAACCTTTCCTTCAATTGTCGTGCCACAAAATAAATATCTCTGCAGAAATATGACTCGTATGGAATTTCATCACACGTGTTTAAAATAGGATGTTTAAAATATAAAAGAGCAAAAACAAACCGGGGGGTACCAAAGGGCCGATCATAGAGCCAGAATTTCTGTGCTTTCTTTTCAACTCATCTCTTTCCCCTTCCTCGTCCTCCTCTCCCCCCTCTTGCTGGTCTGAGGATGTTAAACTTTGTACTACTTCAATCCTTTTGGGTCCATCCCAGCTACTACCATCTACGCCCAATATCGTAACATTAGGGGATAACTGATTCTTATGCAGATCTATATATTTCCCCTTCTCAACTTTTACACCTTTTTTAACCAAAAAACTTCCTAAATTTTTAGCAATTTTGGATTCAATATTCAAATTTTCATAATCTTCGATGCACGATGGGGCGTCCTGCATTTCAACAGTCTCTTTTAAAGTTTTCATAGAGGGAAACTCAACATTTTGGTAATGCATTTTGAGCTGTTCAAAATCTGCCAATAACTGTACCTTACCGTCGTCTTGATATTCGACAAGGCCATAATTATTATCCTCTTGTGAAAATTCGTAAACCAAACCTCCACTGAACACTGAATACATCTCATCAGAGAACAATGAGTCTATTTCTTGGAATTGCCTGGGCAAAACTTTATTGCATCCGAACTCTGAAAAGAAAACTGGTTTCGAATAGCTCCTGTATGCTTCCACCAATGTGTCGTATCCGGAAGTTTGCATAGTTTGTTGACCGCACCACTGATAAGAGTTAACACCGTAGAAATCAACGCTGTTCTCAGGCTTATCTTCGACTTTGCATTCTAAATACTCGGATAACGAGACCCTATAACTTAAATCGTCTGCAGCTGAATAACCTACGGGAATCGTTCTGGCAGAGTGTGCACTTATATATTTTTTCATAGATCCAATAAGCTCTTTAATGTATGCCGGTGAATATTGGGCTGACCTTTTGTCATTTACAATTTCATTACCAGCAAAGAATCCTAAAGTGTTATTGTAATGGGAGAATTGTTCCACCACTTTGAAAACATGTTCCAAATAAAATTCGTTGAAGGTAGACCAAGGTTCATACCTGTTCAGATGCTGGTTTTGTAACGGTGAATTCACATCCAAAATAAGATAAATTCCTGCCATCGCCAACATGGTCATACATGCGTCGTGATTTAGGTCTGGATTTATGGAGTATATTCTTACTGTATTTATGCCCAAATCCTGAAACAACAAAATATCACGAGCACATGCTTCGGGATTGGATAGCGGGTCTTGTTTTTCGTTAACTTCGGAAGAGCCTCCTGGCTGATAGTCAACACCCTTTATGAAGAACGGCTTTCCAGTCACTGTGTCAACGAAATGCTTGTCCTTGATTTTTATGGGATGGACTGAAGCTTGACACAATGTGAGCAGTTCCAAGACCAGGAAAATAAACGTGATTGCAAATTTCATCGCATACATTGCCTCAAGACTTTAATATCTTGTTAACAGTGTCTAAAATATGACAAGTTCTTATGTTACTGTATTTTCACTCTTGATTATATTTTGCGTCACTTTTTTGTGACACTGCCTTTGCTTACTTGCCTTGGCAAAAACAACAAAAAAAAAAGAGACAGTTTCGTTTTTCCCTCCTACTTACTAGCAATAGTTGCATAAAAGATGCTTTACTTACCAACAGACGCACATTCATATTGACAATGCCCTCGAAGACATCACAGTGTCATTACTAGCGTTTATGACAACTGAGATGCAAAACACTGCCTCGCATATATACATATTTTTAAAGAGTTCAAAACAATGCTGAGTAAGCGGCTACACAAAGCCAAGGGCATTGCACAATTCCATCCTGTTCTAAAAAAATGATATTTGTTTCTACCATGACGTTACTAACTCTAGAAGAAAAGTACATATAGCTTGATCATGCTCTGTATATAACAATAATTTCGCTCTGGAAGAGAATAAAAACGTGTATGCCTATTATAAACCTAATGACACCACCTCAAAGGAAGGGAAGATGGACGAAAAACTAGCCTCTAGCCTCAAGGTATGCTTGATGTGTTTTTGGGAAGTTCTAACACTTCACCTACCGCACCTTGCCAATTGCCAAGGTTGGTTGTCCAACGGGCATGCATCTCTCGTCTTGATCCATTTATTGATGCAGTGCAAGTGGAAAGCGTGATTACAAACACCCCATGCTGCCACACATTCGTTATCTGTGTCGGTCATAGCCTTCGGCTGGCATTCGATGCATGGTTCCATAATGTGGTTTCTGCAAATGGCACAGTTGTCAACGGCTATATCCCACGACCAGAACGCCACCGCTGTCCATTTTTTAATCTCGAATCTTTTTTTTTTGGTCTCTACCGGTGTATTTTGTTGCTCATTCTGCGTGGAAACTTGCGATTCGTCTTCATCTACTTCCATTCTGTCACCTTCGTTGCTCATTCTGTAGTGTATATGTTCGTTTCCTGTGTTCCCAAAAAGGGTTCCTATGTATATCTGATATTGCGTATACTGAAGCCCATATCCACCGTGTGTTCTATGTTTTTCCCTCTTCCCACACCTTTAGAGGAACAACTGTCACGATATACGACACCTTTGATGGGAATCGGACAAAGAACCTTTGAATTTTTAGCAGGCATTTCATCAGATGCATCTATAAAGTATAGAAAGGGTCCAGGCACTGCGCTCAACCGTGACAAAACAACCAACAACCCCAAATGTCCAATGGTACTGGAAACGAGGTCAGTTCGCTGTACCCGCCTCCACCCCCGTACGTAAAGTTTTTCACACAGACAAATCTGGAGAAATTGCCAAAATATAAGGAAAATAAGACTACGAACACAGAGCAAGCTGCGCCGGGAGACGGCACCGGCAGCAGCGGTAAAGATGAGCAGCGGGGGGAAGAGGAGATTACTTGCGCCCTGGACTACCTGATCCCGCCTCCCATGCCCAAGAACCAGCAGTACCGAGCGTTTGGGAGCATATGGCAGGTCAAGGACCAACTGCCCGACCTCGAGACCATGGGGCTCACCCAACTGTACAAAAAGTCCACGGAGAGCGAAAGCACAAACTACCAGTACAAGGTCCAAGAGCTGCGCAAACTGTTGAAGTCGCTCCTGCTGAACTATTTAGAGCTCGTCGGGGTACTAAGCATCAACCCGGACGTGTATGAGCGCAAGGTGGAGGACATACGCACCATCCTCGTCAACATCCACCACCTGCTCAACGAGTACAGGCCCCATCAATCCCGAGAGTCCCTCATCATGCTGCTGGAGGAGCAGCTGGAGTACAAGCGCGGCGAGATCCGCGAGATCGACCAGGTCTGCAAACAAGTACAGGACAAACTCACTAGCATACAGGACACCTTGAGAGCCGGCACGCATCCTCCCCCATCGTCCTCCCCTTGATAATACCACCATTACTAAATACCGCTTGTGTAACTATATACATTTCCCACGGAACTACTCACTGTGTAATTTTACCACGTGGTCACCCGCCCGTGCCCCTCCTTCGGAACGGAACAATAAAAATTGAAGCTTATCGGAATATATACAGATAAAATGCCTGACGTATCTTCCCGAGATTTCAGGTACATTTGCCCCACCTCTAGCACAGAAATCGCGCACGGGCCGCGTCGCCCACGGAAATAAATTTCCTCGCTTTTCTTTTTTTTTCTCTGGGCATCAGTATCCATCGATTATGGAAAAAAAAGTAGAAAATAAATTGGATAATTCGGCTTTTCGTGTGGAAGCTTGGTTTATAAAAGAAGACGCATGCCGTTGGGAAAGAGGTTTTTTTTTATTTCTTGGTTACAGGAAACAAGCTTATTTGCTTTTCGGAGGGTGTTTAAGGGTTCGATTCGCTAATTCACGACAACACTATACAGACAATACGAGAGGAACGTGGTGCCGATATTTTTTAATATTACCCTAAATTCCTTCAAGTTTGCTGCCCTTAAATCATAAATACACGATTTTTAATATTCTAGATAGAAAGAAAAGGAGAAAGAGAAA
Source organism: Saccharomyces eubayanus (assembly GCF_001298625.1). Lineage (NCBI taxonomy): Eukaryota > Fungi > Ascomycota > Saccharomycetes > Saccharomycetales > Saccharomycetaceae > Saccharomyces > Saccharomyces eubayanus. Next base: position 43,405 of record NC_030974.1, on the reverse strand, counting down.
TTACGAACGTGATTTTCCTCCTGGAAGCTTGAAAATGTGTGGTTCTTCTGATTCGGACTCTCACGATGGGTACCTGACCTCCGATTATAATTCCTCGAATTCTCTTTTTTCACTAAACAATGGCTACAGCTATTCGAGTGCGTCTCTCGACAGAGCGACTTTTGACTGCCAAGACTCTGATCTTCTCGGAAATCATAAGCATCCAATGCTGTCTACAGAGGTACCGCGTTTTATTTCTAACGACGCGTTACACTCTCCCATTACGTTAAACTACAAAAGGGACAATGACGATGTTACGTATACGAACGCGAAAGTAAATAAATTCATGATTGTTCTGATTGGCCTACCTGCTACCGGGAAGTCCACGATTTCTTCCCATCTGATTCAGTGTTTGAAGAACAACCCATTGACTAATTCTCTACGTTGCAAAGTTTTCAATGCGGGAAAGATAAGAAGGCAGATCAGCTGCGCCACCATTTCGAAACCTCTGCTTTTAGCAAATACGTCTTCAGAGGACCTGTTCAATCCGAAAAATACTGACAAGAAGGAAGCGTATGCCAGAATCACTTTACAAAAACTGTTTCACGAGATCAACAACGATGATTGTGACGTCGGGATTTTCGATGCCACAAACTCTACCATTGAGAGAAGAAGATTCATATTCGAAGAAGTTTGCTCGTTCAATACAGACGAACTCTCTACTTTTAACCTCGTGCCCATAGTCTTGCAGATATCATGTTTTAATAGGGACTTTATCAAATACAATATCCACAACAAGTCGTTTAACGAGGACTACTTGGACAAACCATATGAACTAGCCATTAAGGATTTTGCGAAGAGATTGAAACACTACTACTCCCAATTTACACCTTTCTCCATGGACGAATTCAACCAAATCCACCAATATATCAATCAGCACGAAGAAATCGATGCCAGCTTGTTTTTCTTCAACGTTATCAATGCTGGTATCGTAGAACCACATTCTTTAAACCATAGTCACTACCCTTCCACCTGTGGAAGACAAATTCGAGACACTATTATGGTCGTTGAAAACTTTATCAACCACTATTCGCAAATGTTTGGTTTTGAATACATCGAGTCCGTTAAGCTGTTTTTCGAGAAATTCGAAGATAACCATGAAGAAACTCTAGCTGCATTGGATTCTGTAGTCAATGATGAATTTTTCAACGATTTACAAGAATTGATTGAAAATAATGGATTCTCTTGATTGATACCGATCTTTATGCCCGCATTAACATGCCCACATCTTCTGATGTTTACGACCCCCCCCTCCCTTTGCCTTTTAATGACTATTTCACGACCTTTTCGCATTATTTTTTTATCCTTCCGCAGTTTTGTTTGGTATTCTCCAATTATATTTATTCATTTTTAAAAAGCCCTTATATACTTTAGTTGCAAAGAGCACATCAGCTTTTGAAAACTTCCTTTTATAGATTCCGTAATACATTTTTCTAATTCATACTAGTTTGTGGACTACGAGTGTTTTCTTTTATGTATTCTATATAATAAAAAAAGTTCCATGCTTTTTTGCTTCACTACTTTTTTTTCTTGTCTTGTCTTTTCTGTCTTATATCAGTTGCAATACCCTCAATGCCGACAGTAACGTGTATGCGTGCCTGGGTCTAAAAACATTCTGGATGTCCCTTGATGAATTTAGGATACAGTGACCATTCTAGTGTGAACAACGCAACAATTATCCAGCATAGCAGTGGCAAATACTGTATACCAATTGAATGTGCAATGACACCAGTCAAGTATGGGAAAGCTGCACCACCACAACCACCTACAGCAACCGCAACACCAACACCACTTACATGTAATCTCTTGGGTAGCACCTGCAAAGCAACAATACTTGCATTGGGAAACAAAGGCCCAATAAACGTACCACAGGAGAAAACAACTAAAAATAAGACAACAAAATAGAACACGGAGTTGGAATCAATTAACCCGACAAGCACAAATAACGTGTATGAAAAGAGAGTTAGACAACCGTAAGCTTTACTTGCTCTATATTCATTCTCAAAAAATCTCTCAGTAACAAACCCTAAGCATAGCCTACCCACAGTTAAACCAGTCCAAAATGATGCAGCAATGTATGACATAGCCATCTTATTATCTGATTTAGTCTTAAGCAAATAAGTGAAGAACCACGAACCAGTGGTGATTTCTGCACCTAAATAAAGAAACAAGTATAGCGCATAAAAAAAGATACCAGGATTTCTCAAAAGTGTAAAAAACCCTGGGCTAGCCTCTGCTGAACCCGTTGTCAATTCAACATCGGGTCCTATGGTATCATCGTCATGCTCCTTGTTTTCCATAGAGCAAAGGTAATCATATTTATTAGCAGTTTCATGTCTGAAGGCTGGAAGTATAATAAATATACCCACAATGGAACAGAACAGAGGGATTAGAAAAAACAGAGGCCAATGACCCCATTTGACAAAATATGAAACCAAAGGTGGAGTAATCATGGCAGCAGCCCCATAAAGACCATGCATAATACCCATGATTTCATTCTTATGTACCAAAAGACTGCCCATTAGAACATTACCAGTAGAATCTAAAATGCCGATTCCTAAACCAAGAGGGAGACAGCATAACATGCAGATAAGGAAACTGGAGGGGCCAGTTGCTAAAACAGTAAAGAATACCAGACACAAACCGGCTGCTAGAACCATACCACCTCTCATACCGAAATTCCTATTCAATCTTTCATTGAGTAATGAGGCTACTACATAACCACATAGTTGCACTATAAAGACATTTGAAATTTCTACTTGCGATATGTGATAGTAATCCATTAGCGTAGGGAGCAGTGCACCTAACACTTGATCATTCATCCCAAAGACTATGAACATAGTCAAGCATGCTACCACTTGCAACTTGACTATTGGAACGGTTTGATAATTTAGCGGAAATGTCTTGACCTTGTGGCCATTCCAATCAACCTCTTTAATTAAACTTGTATTACCAGGCGGTTCATCAGAGAAATCTTGTGTGTCATTTCTGGAGTCTGATGGCGATAGCAAATTTCTTAATTCTATTGTATTATGATGCGAGATTGTAGTAGAATGCATACCATAATCATCTCCGCTTACAGGAGTCGAGGAGGCACCCATCTTAAAAACTGTAAATATTTAAAGTTAACAGTGAACGAATAGCACAATTTGGTACCTTCAAAGGAGTTTTTTCATTGCATTGATGTGGAGTTTCGAGACCCATAGAATCTATGCGATTTAAAATTTTCAATCTCGGGGTCATCACTTTAATGTGTCCATACTACAATATATTCAAGGTGATTACTAAAAAAGGAAACTGATTAATAATACAACTGACGGCTAACACTGACTGATAACTAAATCAGAACAGCGCGATCAAAGGTGAATAACTATGAGCTCGTCTCCCCACATGGAGAATGCTTCAATCCTTAAGGGAGGTACCTCTATACCAAAAAACAAAAATGTCTCTTTGGGCAAGAACGAGTTACTTGGATCTTCGTCAAGCAACAATTCGTCCTTTCGAGTGCACCATTATTCGAATAGTAGTCAGACACCCACATTGGACTCTATACGGAGACCTAACCTAACTCCCACTTTCTCTTACAGTAACGGGATTTATATGTCTGAAAGTCATGCACACAGAACAAGTTCATTCAACGATAACTACTTGGCCTATGATAAGAGTCCCTATGCAAAGAAAACGAGAAGTGCGAACAACAAGTCAAACATGAAGGTTAAAACAAAAACTAATTTTAATATTACAACGACTACAAGGAATTCTTCCGGACTCATATACACCACCAAAGTGGATAAGGAATTATCCAGTATAGACAAAGTGAATGATCCGAACATCAATGGTCTTGTGTGTGCAGGAAAAACACATTTAGGATTCTATCAATTTTCGCCAACCGATAGGTCTATTAAGTGTGTACATGATTTCATAAGACCTAATAATAATACATCAACAAAGTTGGGAACGTCCCTACTACCCAAATTAAGCAAGAGAACAAGGCAGAATAAATTTAGCACAATTGCAGATGTGAAAACGGGGTTCAATAATTACAAAAACTGTATCGCAGTGTGTAACAATTCTACGGCGATATCTATATACGATCTCAACAAGAGCTCTTCATTAGATAATCCTTTGATAACATCTCTATGTGAACATACAAGATCAATCAATAGTTTTGACTTTAATATGGTAGAATCAAACCTTATAATTAGTGGTGGGCAAGACAGTTGCGTCAAAATATGGGATTTACGTTCTAATAATTCCAAAAGCTCAAATAGATCTGATATCAATATAAACACAGCGTCTGATTCAATCAGAGATGTGAAATGGATGCCTGGTTACAACTTTGCATCTAAGAATGAACAGGGTTCATCGACGTACGGCAATTCTAAAAGCGGTTACAAATTTGCATCCATACATGACTCAGGGTATCTATTGAAGTTTGATCTTCGTCAACCTGCTCAATATGAAAAAAAACTGAACGCCCATACAGGACCTGGCCTTTGCCTAAACTGGCATCCTCATCAAGAATACATTGCTACAGGTGGTCGAGATGGAAAATGCTGTCTTTGGTATGTTGGTGATAATGTCAATACCAGTGAAAATACAGTGGTTAATTACGGATATTCGCCCTCATTGCACACACCAAATACAACCATGAATAACAATAGTTCGTTGGCATTTCCTAAACTAACAATCAACACAGGGTATCCAGTTACCAAATTAAAATTCAGACCTACCTATAGTAAGAACATATACAACTCACTATTAGGAGTATCGTCAATGGGTGACGAAGCAGAAGTTTGCGTTTATTCCTTAGCAAGGAAGTACATTCCTAGACATATCCTTTTATCAGGAACACCCTCGCTGGGATTGGTGTGGTGGGATGATAACTTGGTCTTCAATATTGATAAGGGGACTCGCATTAATGGTTGGGACATTAACAAAGAGCCAACGGTGCTTGAAAACTTGAGCAAGAATACGACTACCTGGAGAGATTTAGACGGAAATGGATTACTCTCGGTTGATCAAGAAGTGGGCTCATACGAGCTGCCAGAACCAGAGACTAAAACCATTCCAAACAATACAGGCAAAAAGCATCCAGGTGCAATAAAAAATACGAAAAATGGCAATTCGGAGGGCCAGGGCATAATAGGAGGAATCAAAAAAGGTTTTAGTCATACAGGACTAACAAGCTTTGCACCAGAAAGACCACCCACTTTAAAAGCAGGTCCAACATTCAGTACAAAGAGTTTAATGACAATAACCTCTGCGGCATCTTCTTTCAATAGCTCTTCCGCATCATTAACATCTTTAACACCACAATCTGAAAATCAAGAGGAAGTTGCCATTGAACCGCCTTATATCATCACTTTAGATATACCCCAGATTTTCAATAATTTAAGATTAACCAAAATGGATCATTTGAAAAAAAAAGATACAACTATTGAAAAGTTTTCTGTTAGGGATTCACCAGTAAACACTTTTAAATTTCTGGCTCGGCAGCTCAAATTTTCATATGTTCAAGACCAGAATGGTGCAGATGATGTTAATGTTGTATACAAACGTGATGAGAAAAATGTTAATAATGATAAGAAAGTGATTGGTGGGCACGATGATGATGATGATGACGACGATGACGATAAAATAATCGAGACTCATTTGTTGAAAAAGTATAATTTTTCAGAAAATAATACGTGGGCCACTCTAATGAATGAAAAAAGCAGCAAAAAACAATCCAAGAGAAACTCCAAAGGCTCCAAGGATTTCGATGAGAAGGATACCAGATCAAGTATATCTTCCATTTCCACCAATAAACGCAATCCTGGCAAAATCAGAAAGATTAACAAGAACTTAGAAGCAGAGCTCCAGAAGAAAATGCAGACGTTTCTAGATCTAATATCTATTGCAACCCACAATGCATCAGTTTATTTGTCAATAAATGATCTACCCAATTTTAAGGTTTGGATTCTAATAAGAGATTCTTTGCTTTGGGACTTGAAGTGGATGACTTCCTCTCCAGTATCATCCGATGAAGCATCTAATATAGATACAAACGAAAGCTCTGATTTTGAATCAGGGGGGAATCCAAGAGCTGGAAAAAGGTCTCCTGAGGAAGATAGAGAAGGAACAAGTGGAGCAGATTCTCTAATAGAAGAAAGACCACAAGCATTTCAAGCTAGTTCTGAGGAACCAAGTGATACTGAAAAAAAACCAATCTCTAAACTTGGAGAGCAGTTGAAAAACACAGAAAGAATCACATATACACAACCAAATGAGGAATCCGATGAGGTGTTAAGTAGATTGAAAGAACTACAAAGCCAACTTTCAGAGTCTCACGGGATTATGGGCGAGGCAACAAATGACGATGCCATTATCGAGGAAGATGAGGAAGAGGAGGCCGAACAAGAAGCTGATCAAGAACAGGCGTATGACCCATTGATAAAATCAACCCGCACCCATGCGTCGTCTACTGCCAAAAGTATACCGATCCTACAGAAGCGAGAACACCGTAAATCTTTCATAGATACGTTCATGCTACATTCTCCCAACGGCTACAATGCAGATACTGACATGGGAAATGACGACGATAACATATCTCCCAGGTTTGTTTACAACAGTGTAAGCCCACGTAGTAAAGTGTCATCGTTGCAAAGCTTCACCACGACAACCTCCCAACTGGGAGCTTTCAAAAAACTGTCTTCTCAAACTGCACCAGTGATCGGGTCGCCCGTTCGCACGCTGTCACAACCAGATGGTGTTGACAGGCAACAACCGTCTTCCTCATTAACAGAAAAACTCGCCAAATGTAGACAGATGGCGGACAACCCGCCTTGGGATACTAAAAAACTCATCAAGCAACTATACAAACAAGCCACAGACACTGGGAATGTCGTGCTAACAGTGAATATTCTTTTCCTTTTCCAAACGATATATCACGTTACAGAAATCGAAATCGCAAAGGACGCAATTTCACATTTTCTGCTGCTGCTCCATAGATATGAGCTGTTTGGAATCGCTGCAGACGTCTTGAAATACTGCCCCTTCGAAGATATCATGGGATCTGAAGGTGATCAGTCTTCCATTAGACTCTACTGCGAACAATGCGGCGAGTTAATCACGAACGAAAGCTCCAAGGACAAATTTAGAGCGGAAGTGCAGCAGACAAACAACAAGAAGGTAATGGAAAAGTTCGGATACTGGTATTGCGACTCCTGCAAGAAGAAGAATTCGCTCTGTGTCCTGTGTGAAAGACCTTTGAAGAAACTAACCATGGTTCTACTTCCCTGTGGACACGAGGGACATTTCCAGTGCATACAAGAATGGTTTCTCAACGAGAAGGAACGCGAATGTCCGGGCGGCTGTCCCGGTGTTGCATTCATCTGAACTTAAGTCATTCATAACAAATATAGTATAGTATAACCCATTCTCTATCTTTGTTTAAAAAGTGATGAATAAATGAAAAATTACCCGACCAGAGGGGCCGGGTAAAATATATATATATTACCCTACCCGAAAAGAAAATTTTTTTTCGTCGTCAAAAGAGTTTAATGCAATACCAGATAAAGAGTGTTTTGCATTGCAAAGGTGGTGTTAATTTTGAATATATATTGTATATACGTGTTTGTGTTAGTGCTTGAGTACTTCCTAGGAGTTTTACGAAAAATAAAAGCATTTTTGTCTGGAAACTAGTGAAAAAGGAAGAAAAATGTCCGTTGAAGAAGTTACCAAGAAGTTTGAAGAAACCGTTTCAGTCGATGATGCCACAGCTACTCCAAAGACTGTCTTGAGTGACAGTGCTCACTTCGATGTCAAGCACCCATTGAATACCAAATGGACGTTGTGGTACACAAAGCCAGCTGTTGATAAATCCGAATCCTGGTCTGATCTATTGCGTCCTGTGACTTCATTCCAAACCGTTGAAGAATTCTGGGCTATCATCCAAAATATTCCCGAACCACACGAACTACCATTGAAATCAGATTACCACGTTTTCCGTAATGACGTTAGACCAGAATGGGAAGATGAGGCCAATGCTAAAGGTGGTAAATGGTCTTTCCAACTTAGAGGCAAAGGTGCTGATATTGACGAATTATGGCTCAGAACCTTACTAGCAGTTATTGGCGAAACCATTGATGAAGACGATTCCCAAATCAACGGTGTTGTTTTAAGCATTAGAAAAGGTGGTAACAAATTTGCCTTATGGACCAAATCTGAAGATAAAGAACCATTATTGAGAATTGGTGGTAAGTTCAAGCAAGTCTTAAAATTAACCGATGACGGTCATTTGGAATTCTTCCCACATTCTAGTGCTAATGGTAGACACCCTCAACCATCAATCACCTTGTAAGATAGTCTAAAGTTTTCTTAAGATAACTGTTATTATAGTTAAATTTATATATATAATCATAATATATGTATATACACTCTACTAGCTAGAGTGCATGTATAACTCATTAAATTAAAAGAGAAAGTAAAAAAAAGGGAAAAAAAAAGTTTTGCTATTATTGAGTGGAAAAACAATATAACAGCTCCAATTTGCACATTAATAGGCAGTTCATTTCTATTCAAATAACGACGTATGTTATAAAGTCATGTTGTAACTAGAGCATTCTATATACGGTTGAGAGTGGTAACCAATTCTAAGCATAGACGGCTTTAATTGCTTTTTCGAAAACGTTCAGCCCCTCTTCGATAAGCTCATCTTCAATGGTTAGAGCAGGAACGAATCTAACCGTACTCTTACCAGCGGTGATAATCAAAAGACCCAATTCTCTGGCCTTCTTGATGACCTCGGTAGGTGGCTCAACAAATTCTGCACCGAGCATTAAACCTTTACCCCTGATAGTCTTTATTTGTTTTGGGTATTTGGCTTGAATTTCGCGTAAACGCTTTTGAAGAATTTCACTCTTCTTGGAGACTTGTTCTAAGAAAGCTTTATCTGCTATAGTGTCTAAGACGTAGTTACTTACAGAGCAAGCCAACGGGTTCCCGCCGTAAGTGGTGCCATGGTCACCAACTCTTAAAGCATCATTGACCTTATTATTGACAATAGTAGCAGCAATCGGAAACCCATTACCCAAAGCTTTGGCAGATGTGAAGATATCTGGATGAGCCTCCTTTGGTAAATAGGCATGAGCCCATAACTTACCTGAACGGCCCAATCCACACTGGATCTCATCATGAATGACAATGACATCATTATCTTGGCATATTTTTTTTAACGCGGTTAATTTCTCAATTTCTACTGGGAAAACACCGCCCTCACCTTGTATTGGCTCAATGATCAAACCCGCAATCTCATCCTTTTTGGAAGAGACGTAATCCTGCAATTTCGTCAGTTCGTCCTGAAGATTTAAGAATGATACATTAGGCACTAGATCGCCAAACGGAGTTCTATATTTACTGTTCCAGGTAACTGATAAAGCACCCATAGTGCGCCCATGGAAAGAGTTTTCGAATGCGACAATGCCTTGTTTTCCGGGATGCTGCATTATACCATGCTTCTTGGCAAATTTCAAAGCTGCTTCATTTGCTTCTGTGCCTGAATTGCACAGAAATACTTTCGAAGCGTCGTGTTGACCACCAAATTGCTTGGTCTTTTCCACAATCTTCTCACTCAAATCTAAACACTCCTTAGTAAAGTAGAGATTGGAAGAGTGGACAAGCTTCTTAGCTTGATTGTACAAAATTTCAGCGACTTCGGGATTTGCATGACCCAATGCAGTCACAGCAATACCCGCCGTGAAATCGATATATTCCTTACCGTTTAAGTCATCGTACAACTTGGCATTTTTTCCTCTAGTAATACATAGTTCTTCAGGCCTAGAGTAAGTAGTCACTTGAAATGCCTTTTCTTCCAAAACACTGGTGAATCTTCTAGAAGAAGTGCTAGATAAATATCTTCTAAACATTTCGGTGATGTTTCTTTGCTATATCTTTATTATACAAATGAGTGTTCGCAGTCACTTGCACTTAAGAGTCGAATTTTCAGAGCGTTAGAATTTATTTTTATTTTTACGCTTTTAAATGAAGCGAAAAACAGTCTTTTGATAGGAAAGTTCAAATGACGCATCATGCACTTTAAGTGAGTCATATAGCGAGCGGGCGGCCATTCGAGCCCCGGAAGAGGCATCAATTGCCATTTTCTACAAGCTTGAGACCCACGTTAGTTACTGAACCAAACCCGTAGCAGGTGGCACCACCTCCTATAATGTGAACAATGTCTTCTGCTACGGAGACTAAGTTAAACCCGCTAAGCATTAAGGAATGATCCTCCCAAATGTGTATTGGGATAGGAATGGACTTTACCGTCTCATTCTGAAGATCAAGGGTGATTATGGAGTTAGTGTGGTCAAATAGTCTTGAAGGACTCGTTCCGCCCACTATCAGCAGCTTTTCTGAAGAAAGATATTTGATTTTGGAGCCATAGCGTTGTAGTAATGGGTGCTGAATCTCTTTAACTACAGTAATTGGCTCTGTGGCATTTTCTGCATCGTATTTATATACAACTGCTTTGTCCGAAACAGTCGTCTGATCCTTGAATCCACCACCCAATATGACACCTTGTTTGGATACAGGATTAAACGCCAACCCTGCTGATACTAGCGAGTTTTCGAAGAACGTGTTTTTTGGTGTTATGTCTTGAAAGGCTTGTTCAGTGACATCGTAGCGTAGCATAGCCGGTCCGTCTGTAGCACCACCAAAGATCAGGACACTATCATCAGATAAGTTGCATGCACTATGTCTAAATCTTGTATGTTGTAGCTTCTGAACCATTAACCATTCATTTGTCTTTGTATCAAATATCCAGTTATCAGAAAGGCCTTGATGAGGGGMCTTTCTACCACCAACGAGTAGTAGCTGGCTACCACCGCAAAAGGATGTCAAAGTATGACACATTCTTGCTATGGGAAGTTCATTGCTTCTAGGTTCAATAATTTGCACATTCATTTTATCGTGAGAGATACTTAATTGCAATATTTCGTTTACCCTGTATGGGTTACTGCCTCCCACATAAAATATATCATTTCCACAAATAGCTGCATCGCCAAATCTCCTATCGATGGGGCATTCATATTCTAGGAGCTGATATTTTCGATCTACAACTAACCCAGTCTCGGAGATTGGTCTGTCAAATTCAAACTCTTGAGTAAAAGTAAACTTTCTATTGTTTGTAGCATGGCATAAGACGTAATGATGGCAAAACAAATGAAACTCTTCTAGTTCGTCAAACGGTTCTACTTCTAAAAGTTCCTTTTTGGTCATTTCATCTGCACTTTCCCACAGTTGAAACATATCTCCCACATTAACGTAGGGAAAACCTAGCCTATTGAATCTTTCAACTTGCGAGTCAATAGTATTATAGGTCAATACAGATTGTAAGGGAGAATCGTTTCTCTTGAAATGCGCCAGCATTTGCTTAGAAAATGGTTCAAATGGCCCCTTTGGAATTAGTTGCTCGAGAATAACAAAATGACTATTTTCCATCTTAGAACATGCATCAATGATACTATCCGAACGGTCCGGTTTCATGTATGCCAGTGAAACTTCAGCGATAAACACTTTAATGATATTCGAGTCGTTCAATTGACATTCATTTAGTAATGCGCTAAACATTGCCGAATCGTTCAAATCACACGGCCTGGCATGATAGTTGGATGTGGTTAGAACATCCGAATTCGTAGTATCAATATAGTTATCATCCTCGGTAAGACCAATGATCTTAGCAAGTTCAGGTATCGACTTGATTAGCTCAATTTTAATTTTCAGTAAATCAGAATAATCAACATCTAAAAAAGAAACACGGTCATGATACCGCTGACTGTGAACGTTACTAGTGTCTAGTAGCTGAAATGGTAATGGATCGTACCCACACCCGAGGTTAATTATGACTACTTTTTTATTTTGTGGTAATTGTTCCATGATGGAATTTAATCTTGATCTAATCGCAAATAATCTTAACCAGTAGCCCCTGTTGATACAAGGTGATCTTTTGATTTTCTTTGGAACAAAAAACTTAAAGTATTCCAGCAATTCTTTATCCTTGTTCATTTGAAAATTATTGGCTGAAGTTAATTTAGGTAAATACAATAATTCTACAGATCTTTTGGAAGCAATCGAGGAGTTATTTGTACCTTGGATAGCCAAATCTGCGTACTTTTTGCGTCTTTCTTGTTTAACATTCTTAATCTTCTGCTTCTCAGGTTTCTGATCTTTCATTGCAGTAGAGCTAGTGCGGTATCTGTGTGATGTTCTCATTTATGTGTCGAGATGAGATGAGATGATTTGAAACTTTTTTTTTCCATCGCTTTTTTGCAAGACACTGAAAAAGATATATTATAATAGTAATGATGATATTGAGATGTTTACATATTAATTGTTTTATACATGGCCGCCTATTCTTCCTTGACGTTAAGCACTTCTTCAAATTGTCTCTTTGCTATATCTTTGAAAGTTGCAACATCGTTCTTTTGACAACATTCCAAAATCGTCCTATAACAGGCTAAGGTATTAGATAATTCGTCGCACTTTACCCAGATCTTCCCATTGAGTCCAATGGCAATTTCGAACTTGGTGTGAGCGGCTAACACTTTCAATAAGGGGAAATCATTGTTGAAAAGCAACTGGCGTGCGAAATTCAAATTCACGTCTATAATCATACCGTCCTCTAATAACCCGAACCCAGCATCGCGACCGGTAGCTGAATCCACGCATTCAATTTCAGCTTCTAGTTCCTTTTCTGCCGTGCAGACCCTTGCATATACTAAGTCTCCCACTTGTAAAGTAGGTCTGTTCTTCTTCGAGGCATTAGGGAAAGCCATATATGATAACGAGACACTAGAGGAGAAGTTTTGTAGCAAAACTTTATAACTGTCTGAGAACGTGCCAGTGATCGTGCCGATTACAAAATCGTTTACCGAGGGAACGTATCTTTTGCTGGAGTAGTCTACATATACAGCCTGCGCACCACTCTTGCCCTTCGTAGAAACATGCAAGATACCTGTATTCACGGGTCGTACCTCTTGACTATTGGGGTCACAATATATGCCGGGACCCAGTTTGATGGGTACAGTGGGATCTACAGGCAAGGCATCGCCGGGGAATATGAAAGTGGACATATCGAGTGTTCTTGGCTGGCCTGTAACTTCGAGATGAGCCAACAAAGTACCTGTTGTACTCTCATATTCTATTATATAATATGGTAAAACTGAAAAATTTCATTTCTCCGCGGCCGGGTTACTACGCCGCCTTAATAAGTAATCTAAAGAGTCTCTTACTGTTGGTAAAGTAGAGCTCTCAATAAGTATTATCGATAGCCTTGCGGATCGGTGGCGTGGCAATTTTGGTTATGTGAGAATTTATAATAGCCGCAGGGCTGTTTCCTTTAGCGTAATGGCTTACTAATAAGCGAAGATTATTTCCCGCAGTTCTGTCTCTTTTTTCCTCCACTTAATAAACGAGAAAAGAAGCCATATAAATTAAAGAGATATTTAAACAATGACATCAAAATTAGCAAAAGTTGCTAGCGGTCTTACGATACAACACGACTCAACATGGCAGTTAAAGGATTAGGCAAACCAGATCAAGTTTATGACGGTTCTAAAATTAGAGTTGGGATCATCCACGCCCGGTGGAACAGTGTCATTATTGACGCCCTTGTGAAAGGTGCCATTGAAAGAATGGCCTCCCTGGGTGTCAATGAGAAGAACATAATAGTGGAGACAGTTCCCGGGTCCTACGAATTGCCCTGGGGAACTAAGAGGTTTGTCGACAGACAAGCCAAGCTAGGTGAGCCATTGGACGTTGTTATCCCTATCGGTGTGCTTATCAAAGGTAGTACCATGCACTTTGAGTACATTTCAGATTCTACGACTCATGCATTAATGAACCTGCAAGAAAAAGTCGACATGCCCGTCATTTTCGGCCTTTTGACTTGTATGACCGAAGAACAAGCTCTGGCCAGAGCTGGCATCGATGCCTCCCACTCCATGCATAACCATGGTGAAGACTGGGGTGCTGCTGCCGTGGAAATGGCGGTTAAGTTTGGTAAGAATGCCTTTTAAGAAAACGGCGAGAAGCCGGTATTATATGTGTGTATATACTGTTTATAAAAGAACCCCGTTTTTGGATTGTTTTCTCTTGCGATGCTTCTGTGCATCTTTCATTTTGCGTCTCATGTCACGCGTCCAGTTACCTCTGTTGGCCCAAAACTCTTCGTCCCAGGTCGACAGAATCTTTTCGTTCTCACTAGCTCTCACTTTACTCAACTGTGTTTGCCCCACCAAAAATGGCGATTGCAAATGAGGGAAAAATAAGAAGTTCTTGGTATCTTTATCCTTGGATGTTTGGGCCATGGTGGAATCAAATTCCAAAGCGTGTGAGTTTCTTGCTTCTACTTCTTGTTGCTGGACATCAATATCCTTTGCATGATCAATATCGTTGTCCGAATCTTCAATTAATTTAAATTCTGACACTGGTTCTGCCTCGTTGGGGTTGAACAAGGTTCTTAATGTCTCTGTGTTGCTTATTGTGCCTTGACCAACTTCCTTGCTGAAAGTTGGAATGAATTCATGATCCTCCTCCCCATCGTCATCCTGTTCTTCTTTCTTCTCTGGAACTTCTTCCATTATAACGTCATCTTCTTCGTTCACAATTTGCTCCGGACTATCTTCCACTACTGCGTCCTCCTCTTCTGCAATGTCTTCTTCTATTACAGCATCCTTCTCTTCTGAAACATTTTCCTCTGTGGCTTCTTCTGGTACTTCTTCCAGTACGGAATCCTCCCTCTCTGAAACATATTCTTCCCCTGCTTCATCTTGTACAATCAGCTCATCCTCGGAGTCATTCAATGGCATCGGCTTATCGAAATCAAAGCCCTTTAATAGGCCATTTAGAATGTCATTGTTTTTCTCCTTCTCTTCTTCTGAAACATTCTCATCGCTGTCCGTAGTTCCGCTTCCAGCGTTCTCACTCTGTGATACGGTCAACTGTTTCAGCCCATTACTGAATCGAATAGTCTTGGCTGCATGACTATAGTCTAACCTATCTACAATATGATCATACCCGTTTTTCCAGAAATTATTAGTAAATTTATACACCAGGTCATTTAATTCTTTGTTTCTCTCATAACCCCATAATTTTGTTTTGTAACATTTATAAACTTTCAACGATCCGTCCACATTAATTCTGAAGGTAATGTTTCTCGACTGAGCTCTTTTCCTGGGAACCTCTCTCATTCTTCCTGAAATAACCTCCTTATGATCTTTCCAGCTCTTCGCCACATTCTCCATCTTTTTGTAATGCTCCCAATTCTTTTTTTTCATCTTGATGGTTTGCACAATATTCTCCTCGAGGTCCTTCGCATGTTGTACCGCCCAACTAGATTCCCAACTCGGCTTTGCTTCATCAATCTTCAATATGTTCCCTTTAAACTTAACATTATTGAAACTTTTTTTCAGCTTGTGAAATGCTGCCTCATCATTAAATTTCATGTCAATAAATGCAAAGTGATTGTGCTTTTCAAATTCCGCATCTTGGTAGTCACCAAACTTGCTAAATCTATTTAATAGTTCTGAATAACAGTCATCCGCATCATGGAAAATGTTTCCTACAAAAATTCTTTTCTGGATTACACTACTCATCATGTATTATTCACTAAGTAGCAGCCCTTATGTATAAAATATGATGCTTTGAACTGGCTCTACCTAGTGGGGTTTACCATTTATCAATATCTAATAAAGCTCATCGCTATAATATTGAAAATTTTCTTCTGTAATAGTGGCTTGTTACCCGAACTTTGATGTTTTCCTCGAGTGAAAAATTGTTCATTTTAAAGGAAAAGAGAATAGTACATGTATTAAAGAGTAGATATAAATGCTCACCCAACGACTACCACCGCTCAAACTTACAGTAGGTCTGACCCATTTGCGTTAGGACAAGGAAATAAGATGGCGAATACAATCAAGGTCGAAGGATACCCGTCCATGGAATGGCCGACTTCTTTAGATATCCCACTAAAGGCCTCAGAAGAATTGGTCGGTATTGATTTAGAAACGGATTTGCCGGATGATCCTACTGACTTGAAGACTTTGTTGGTGGAGGAAAGCTCCGAAAAGGAGCATTGGCTTACCATTGCTCTGGCCTATTGTAATCATGGGAAAACCAATGAAGGCATTAGACTGATTGAAATGGCTTTAGACGTTTTCCAAAACTCTGAGAGGGCTTCATTACACACTTTCCTAACCTGGGCCCATTTGAATTTGGCGAAAGGTCACTCTCTTAGTGTGGAAACAAAAGAACACGAACTTACGCAGGCTGAATTAAATTTAAAGGATGCTATTGGATTTGACCCTACGTGGATTGGGAATATGTTAGCTACTGTTGAATTATACTACCAGCGCGGTCATTATGATAAGGCTTTGGAAACCTCCGATCTCTTTGTAAAAAGTATTCATGCCGAAGATCATAGATCTGGTAGACAGTCTAAACCTAATTGTTTATTTTTACTCTTAAGGGCGAAACTACTATACCAAAAGAAAAACTATGTGGCGAGTTTGAAGATTTTTCAAGAATTGCTAGTTATCAACCCTGTGTTACAACCTGATCCCCGTATAGGTATTGGTTTGTGCTTTTGGCAGCTAAAGGATCCTAAGATGGCAATCAAATCATGGCAGAGAGCTCTTCAAATCAATTCAAAGAACACAAGCGCCTCAATCTTGGTATTATTAGGTGAGTTTCATAATTCTCTAACCGATTCTACAAATGATGAAGTCTTCAAAGAAACCTTTTCAAAGGCATTGAGCGACTTAAAGAATATTTTCTCCGAAAATCAGAATAATCCAGTTTTGTTGACGTTATTACAAACATACCACTACTTTAAAGGTGACTTTCAAACTGTTTTGGATATTTACCATCACAAGATTCTAAAAATGAGTCCCTTAATAGCCAAAACCGTCCTTTCGGAATCTTCATTCTGGTGTGGTAGGGCACATTATGCGTTGGGCGACTATCGCAAATCATTCATTATGTTTCAAGAAAGTTTAAAGAAAAATGAAGACAATTTAATGGCCAGATTGGGATTGGGTCAAACTCAAATAAAAAGCAACCTGTTGGAGGAAAGTATTATTACTTTTGAGAATCTTTACAAGACGAATGAAAGTTTACAAGAGTTAAATTATATTTTGGGTTTGCTTTATGCGGGGAAAACTTTGGACGTCAAGACGTCCAAAAGCATTCCTGCCAAAGAACTAAATAAGCTCAATGAAAAGGCCTTACAATATCTAGAAAGATACATCAAACTGACTGTGGCAAAGAAAAATCAATTAATTATCTCCAGAGTTTACCTTGTTATCTCTCAACTTTATGAGTCTCAAAATCAGTACAAGATCTCTTTGGATTTTCTTTCCAAAGCTCTGGAAGAAATGGAATTCGTTAACAAGGACGAAGTTCCGTTGGAGATTCTCAACAATCTAGCTTGTTATCATTTTATCAATGGCGATTTAACCAAGGCCGACAACCTCTTTGAACAAGCCAAGGCGAAAGTTAGTGACATGAATAAAAGTGTCAATATTACACTTGAATATAACATTGCTAGAACTAGTGAAAAAACCAATTGGGAGAAATCTGAGTCTATATATTCCCAAATTACATCTTCACATCCTTCTTATATTTCAGCAAGAATAAGAAATCTGTACATCAAGTTTGCCCACTCTAAGATAAACGACTCAGAAATGAATATAGAAATAAATGGCCTATTAGAAATGAACAAATCTGACTTAGAAATGCGTTCATTTTATGGCTGGTATTTGAAGAATAGCGAAGAAAGGAAAAACAGTGAAAAGAGTACATCCCATAACAAGGAGACGCTAGTCAAATATAATTCCCATGATGCTTATGCATTAATTTCCTTGGCTAATCTATACGTAACTATTGCTAGAGATGGTAAGAAGTCTAGAAATCCAAAAGAACAAGAAAAATCAAAACACTCTTATCTGAAAGCCATTCAATTATACCAAAAGGTTTTACAAATCGACCCGTTCAATGTTTTTGCTGCTCAAGGTGTTGCAATCATTTTTGCTGAGAGTAAAAGATTGGGACCCGCTTTGGAAATTCTACGGAAAATTAGAGACTCTTTAGACAATGAAGATGTTCAACTAAACCTCGCTCATTGTTTATTAGAGATGCGCGAATTTGGTAAAGCCATTGAAAATTACGAATTGGTTTTAAAAAAGTTTGACAATGAAAGGACCAGACCACATATTTTAAACTTATTGGGTAGAGCTTGGTACTCACGTGGTATGAAAGAAAGATCCGTGAGCTTCTTCCAAAAAGCTTTAGAGAATGCAAAAACCGCTTTAGAGCTTTTTGTTCAGCAATCCGCCAAGAATAAATTTATTCACAGCGTTAAGTTTAATATAGCTTTATTGCAGTTCCAAATTGCGGAAACGCTAAGAAGATCAAATCCTAAATTCAGAACTGTTCAACAGATAAAGGATTCCTTGGAAGGATTGGAAGAAGGCTTAGCGTTATTCAAAGAATTGAACGATTTGAAAGAATTCAACATGATCCCTAAGGAAGAGTTAGAACAACGTATTCAGTTAGGTGAAACCACCATGAAAAGTGCGTTAGAACGTTCTTTGAATGAACAAGAAGAATTCGAAAAAGACCAAAATGCGAAAATTGATGAAGCACGTAAGACTCTAGAAGAAAACGAAATAAAGGAACAGGAAAGGATAAAACAAGAGGAAGAAGCCAAACGTTTAAAACTAGAAAGACAAACTAAAGAATATAAGAGACTTCAGGATGAGGCACAAAAACTAATCCAAGAGCGTGAAGCAATGGCCGTAAGCGAACATGATGTCAAGGATGACCGTGATTCAGATCTCTCCGACAAAGATAATGAGTATGATGAAGGAAAACCAAAACAGAAAAAAAAGAGATCAAGCAAGACGAAAAACGAGGGCGAGCCCAAGAGAAGGAAAGCTACTAAAAAGGTTGTTTCTGATAGCGACGAAGATGAAGACGATATAATAAAGAAATCTTCGCATGTGAAAGGTAAGAAATCTCAATTATCAAGTGAATTTATTGAAGATAGTGATGAGGAGGAAGCACAGATGAGTGGGTCCGAAAACAACAAAAAAGGCGACAACAACAACGACGACAACAACAACAACAACAATAATGATGACGATAACGACGAGTTGTTCTAAGGGGAGGAAGAATGCGGGAACAAGACTTTGAAAAAACGTAATATTAAACTTTTATTGCCTTTTTTTATATTATTATATTTTATAGTGTATTTCTAAATAAAAAATGTGTTATTTTTGAAACATCCACTTCTTGGTGTCCTTATATGACTCGTGAGATTTCTTATATATGTCCTTTTCCATTTCGTCGAGTTTTAACAAGAAAGTACTCGTTGATATATTAGTGTTTGCTGAATTCTTCCCAACGGAATCAGCATTAATGTCTACTGCCAAACTACTAGAATGATGATTGAGTTCCTGCGCCCGTTGTAGAAGCAACTCGCTGACCACATTGGCCAGTTCCTTCTCACTAAACAACGTTATCCATTTTATGGCCAAACTGAAAAAATGCGAATTTATAGAATGCAAGTCCAGAGCCACAGGATCTGTCTTGATCGCGTTCATCACCTTCGTAGAAAACATGTCTGGCGGCAAAAGTTCAACAAAGGGCATGGGCTCTTCATCTACCAGAGCGTCGTCACCACCTACAATTGCCAGGATCCTTGCCAACCACAGTGGTAGATTTAGCTTCGTGTTTTTAGACATAGGTCGTCCTGGATTGTTCTCCAGGTAGCCTAAACCCGGGATATCATATTGAAACTTACAGGGAAAGTCCGTCGCGTCTGCCAGCACATCATCGATGTCATAATACCCCATCTCACCTTTGCCTTGGCTTCTTTTCTAGCGCAGCGTAGCAACAATACCAAAACTAATACCAATTCCATTGCAATTTTCATTACGCGTCGGCATTTATCCCGGAAGACCCGAAGACGATGGGTATATCATCTATCACTATAAAAGGGAAATGACTCCAACAACGGAAATGCCATTCATTCCATTGTAAGCTTATTCAAAGAGCATAAATAAGTAATTTAAATCAACATGGTCTGCGATACAGTAGTATATCATCCTTCCGTGACGAGGTTCGTCAAATTCCTAGATGGCTCGGCCGGTAGAGAAAAGATTTTGAGGTTGCTACAGTACTTGGCAAGGTTTTTAGCTGTACAGAACTCGTCAGTATTGGCCAGACTATTGCAAACTCAATTCACTACTGTAAGGAAGTTCCTGAGGTTTTTGAAACCTTTGAACCACTTGCAAGCTGCTGCCAAATTTTACGACAACAAATTGGCTAGTGATAACGTTATTAGAGTCTGTAACATTTTGAAAAACGTCTTCTTTGCTGCGTATTTGTCACTGGACCAAGTAAATCTTTTAAGAATCTTAAAAGTGATCCCGGTGACCATCCTTACCGGTAAGAAGGTACCCCGTTGGTCCAACTGGTGTTGGTTGTTCGGCCTTTTAAGTGGGTTGGTCATGGATCTTCGCAAGATCCAAACATCTCAATCTCAGATCACTGCATTCGTAAGTGCCAAATCGCAAGGCCAAGGCGGCGAGAAGGAAGATCACAAGAAAGTGTTGGGAAAAGCTTATCAAGACAGATATGCCGCTTTGAGAAGACTGGTCTGGGACGCTGCAGACTCGTTCATAGTCCTCAACAACCTAGGCTATTTGTCTAGCAACGAGGAATACGTTGCATTGTCTGGTGTGGTCACTTCTGTTTTTGGTATGCAAGACATGTGGAAAGCTACTTCTTAACCGGCTTCCTTTTTATTGTTTTACTTGGCTATTCCCCCTGTGATTTTTCTTTCTACTGTTTAATTTTATCTTAGTGAAATTTTTTTATATATATGACCCAATATTCTATGTTTGTATCCATGTTATCTTGAGAGAGATAGTGGTTTGTGTTATGTAGCCCATATATACATCAGCTACTTCTAATGCTATTACTCTTGCAGTTCCAATTTTAGGGGTTACCCCGTTGGCGATATTTGGCAAACATCAATCATGAAGAAATATTAGGATGATTATAGCTGTGCAATGAGAAGAATATGATAAGTGCGCTTCGAAAGAGAATCGGGAAGATTAGCAACGGTTAATCTGCACTTGTATTCTTTAGGTATGAGTGCCGCTAGTCCGCCAGGAAACGATCCTCATGCTTTCGGCATTCCTGTGAATGCCACTCCATCCAGCATGGGTTCACCAGGAAGTCCAGTCAATGTGCCACAACCAGTGAATCCTGCGGCTGCCGCCGTAAACCATCCTGTTATGAAAGCCAACATCAACAATAATGTCAATGAAGGTGTGAGAACTTTGACCAGGGAACAAATACAGCAATTGCAGCAGAAACAGAGGTTGTTATTACAACAAAAGCTACTACAGCAACAAAAACAACAGCAGGCGTTACAAAACTACGAGGCTCAATTTTATCAAATGCTAATGACTTTAAACAAGAGGCCCAAAAGACTTTATAACTTCGTGGAGGATGCAGACTCGATCTTGAAAAAATATGAACAATATAGACCCAGTTTTGAATTTCACATCTACGAGAATAACTATAAAATTTGTGCTCCCGCAAACAACAGGCTACAACAACAACAAAAGCAACCCGAGCTGACAAGCGATGGCCTAATATTGACCAAGAACAACGAAACTTTGAAAGAATTTTTAGAGTACGTTGCTAGAGGTAGAATCCCAGATGCCATTATGGAAGTCTTGAGGGATTGTAATATTCAGTTTTATGAGGGAAACCTTATTTTGCAAGTTTACGACCATACAAATACGGTGGACGTAACCCCTAAAGAAAATCAGCCGAACACTAATCCATCTTCTTCTTCACCCTCCAATGTTGGTAACACACAAGACAATTGCAAAATTCAACAACCATCCGAACCAAATAGTGGTGCAACAAGCACGAACACAAGCGCAAGCGCAAATGCGGCCAAGAAAAACTCATCTTTCAAACGACCTAGAGTATATCGAACACTTTTGAAGCCTAATGATTTAACTACCTATTACGATATGATGTCTTATGCTGATCACGCCAGATTTTCAGATAGTATTTATCAACAGTTTGAGTCTGAGATATTGACATTGACTAAAAGAAACTTGTCACTAAACGTGCCACTAAATCCTTATGAACACCGAGATATGCTAGAAGAAAAGGCCTTCACGGAACCACATTGGGACGACTCGAAAAATAATTTCGTTCATAATCACCGTGCTGAGTCTACTAGAGAAGGCACAAAGGGTGTTGTGGGGCACATTGAAGAGCATGAAGAATTTCCACAGCACAGTTCGAACTATGAACAGTTAATGCTCATAATGAACGAACGCACAACAACAATAACAAACTCAACGTTTGCAGTGTCACTAACCAAAAATGCAATGGAAATTGCGACCTCCAATTCTAACGGAATGCGTGGAATTTCGTCATCTATTTCGAATTCTGCATCAAATACAAGGAATAATAGTCTCGCCAATGGCAACCAAGTAGCTTTGGCGGCAGCGGCAGCAGCTGCCGCAGTAGGATCCTCTATGGGTAATGATAACAATCAATTTAGTAGACTAAAATTCATTGAACAATGGAGAATAAACAAAGAAAAAAGAAAGCAGCAAGCATTAAGTGCGAATATTAATCCAACTCCTTTCAACGCAAGGATATCAATGACAGCACCACTAACTCCCCAACAACAGCTTTTACAAAGACAGCAGCAGGCTTTGGAACAGCAGCAGAATGGTGGAGCCATAAAAAGCTCGAATAAAAGAAGCAACACCAATGCAAGTAGTAATAATAGTAATAATGGGAATAATTCAGATAAACCGAAGGCCAAACGACCCAGAAAGAACGCAAAAAAGAGTGATAGCGGCACACCAGCTCCTAAAAAGAAACGGGTGACTAAGAAGAAACAAAGCGCAAGTAGCACACCCTCCTCCACCACAATTTCATAGTTTTCCTAATAAAGTTATCATATTCTATGATACATATATATATATATAAGATTATTTATATTGTATTAAAGTACATCATTATAACAATATTTTCTTTGAATAGACAATTTAATGTTCAAGCAAACGAATCCTTTGGTTCGTTTTCTAAAAGATATTTAATTAGTTCATAAATGTTTTGTCTATCATTAACTGTATGAATCCATATACCATAGACCTCATGCTTCAAATTTTTAATGATGACTAATTCATCTTTTACTTCTACTCCCATACATTCTATTGGGTTTTGTGCATCTTCTTGAGCATCAAACACTTTCCTCTTGTTGACAACGCTATTGGGGACAATACCCATGGAGAAATTATCAGGGTTAATTCTGTTTAATATGATCAGTCCATAGTTGTATATGTCTTTCCCGCTTAAGGTCTTACCGCAGTTATAGGATAATGAATCGTTATTTTTACTTCCATTCCCGTTCCCACTGTTACTGCTATTGCCATTATTACCATTGCTTGTTGGAATGTTATTACTGCTACTTTGTGAATCAAAAATGTCCATTTCTTGGGGCGAAACTGGTAGAAGATCCGTGTTTTGTGAAATATCCCTTAAATATATTGCTAGAACACCTTGATACTCTAGCTTATTCCATTCATCCTTCTTAAAGTCCCATTTATACAATGAGGCATGTGGTGTGTGGAAAAGCAGCTGCTTTATTTTGGGATCGTATCTCCCAATGACGTTGAAATTTAGAGCTTTTCGGTAGAACTCCAATTGTGTAGCAGAGTTCTCTGCTGCTGTTGCTGCTGCTCCGGTCATTATTGGCGGTGTTTCTTGGTGCTATTTGCTTCCAGAATTCATGTTCAACTTGATGTTCTGTATTGTTTTTTCATTCCTTCTCTTTTCCCGGTTTGCTTTCGGGGTTCACAGTGTAATAAGCCGTGAACAGCGTTAAACAAATGTAATGGGTAATAAATGATAATATATTGACAAATGTCTACATATGTATTTAGTTATAGCTTGCCCTCAGATTTAAGAATTTGTGAAGCGGTATCGTTTATAGTTTCCTTCAAATTTCTGAACTTAAATCCCAGTAGTTTCTTTGTTTTGGTATTGTCGAGAGTGGCACCAAGAGTGTTATAAGTAGCGCCAGTCTTTGGTTTACCGACGGGAATCTTACCCTTTAAAACGGGGAAGTCATCGTTCAGAACATCGAGAATATCTTGCATTGTACAGCGACCTTCTGATATGATCAGCCTTTGACCAATAGTTTCATTCTTTTGAAAAGCCACTAAGTGAGCCTTTGCCACATCACGAACATCAATATAGCCACCATAAAACTCGGGTATTTTGTCCTCTGGTGATAAGTGAATCAAGTTGTTGACGAACTCACAGGATGTGTTCAAATGCCTCTTCACATCTTTATCAAACATTTGCGGACCAAAGACATAAACTGGATTAATAGCAGTTAATTGGAACTTTACAACATTTCTATTTTCCTCCAAAAATTTCCAAGCAGCTTCTTCAGCAAACTTCTTAGAACCACAGTAAGCATTGACGGCATCAACTTGGCAATTCTCCCAAGTTGCAGGATTCCAAGACTCTTCATTGAATGTTACAGACTTATCGCTTTCTTTGGATATATCGAACATAGCTGCAAAGGAAGACGTCAGGACAACACGATCCACCGAGTCGGCAGCATATTTCTTGATAGAGTTTAGGATTCCCTTAACACCGTTCAGCGCAGGAATTAACAAATCCCGTTCATTGTCGGTTATGTCGAAACAAAAGGGAGATGCTGTATGTAAGACTATTTTAATGTCCTTACCATACTTCTGGAAAACACTGTCAAACGCGTCCAATTTTGAAATGTCTGGAACGATTTCCATAGAAAAGTTCGGATTATTACCGAAGGCCTTCATCAAGTCATCAGCCTTCTCTTGGCTTCTAGCAGAACCAATAACCTTATAGTCCTCCTTTAATAAGAGATCGACAATGTGTTGAGCAATGAACCCGTTGGCACCTGAAATAAAAACAGACATATTTGTGATTGTCGTTACTTGTTTCTTCAAATTATAATCTGTATCTCGCTAAAGACCGAATTTTTCACTTTATATATAGTTAATAACCCTTTCCTATGACGATGTTCCCCTTTTTCCAAGGGAAAAACCGATCTCCTTCTGAAAAACAGGGTCTCGTAAAATGCATGTCGGTGTTTTATTAAGAAAGATTTACTCGACTCGAAAACTACACAATAAGTGCTCTAGTCGTTTATGCACCTGTCAGGGATTCCAGCGGCCGTGTCACCACTAGTGCAGTAATCCGAAAATAGGGCGGAGAGTGACAATAATGACAACACTCACTGCAGTATCTATGCCATTCTGACGAAAACCAAAAATACTAGCAGGGAAATATACGTACCAGCCTCATGTCTATGAAATTGTAGCCTGATACTAACTTCTTCGCGTAATACCACGGTTGAAGTTGGAAACCATGAATAGAAAGAGGCCACCAACCACCTTTCATGCTGTCTCTATTTTTGAGGGTTGACAGGACCAATCTGTTTTGTGAAGAGACAAATGTCGAGTTGATGTCTAAGACACGAGCCCAGATTTTACTACAAGTTAAATAACACACAATCGAAAAAACAAGATCACGTACCTTGGAACAAAAATGTAGAACAAATAGAACGATCTAAGGCAATCGGAGAGTAAATGATAAACAGTCGCAAGAATGGGCCGTAATGTAAAGCTTTTTGTACATTTCCTGACCGATTTTTAATTAGGATGGATAATAAAAGTAATATGCTTTTCACTTTCAACTAATGCGGCTGTATTGTCGGCTGAGAATAAAACAAGAGTAGTACTGTCTCTAACGATCAAAAAAGAAAGAAATAGATTGTTGCTCACTACTACTTTCGTTTACAACAATTTTTAGTGTATCTTACAGATACAAGAAAGTAAAACCCGATGATGAATTATTATTTATTTACATCCGGGGTGACACAAGAATTTTTAAATTATGAACCGACTGGACTTGAGAATCGCAATTACATTTGATGCTACCAAAGTGACACTAATATTTACAGGGTTGCATTCTATTGTATAAGGGGCGTGTCCTCATCAAACACTTTTGAGGTATCTTTTCTCCTATCAATAACCAAAACTTTCACTATGCAAATAGCATTCTTCAACACTTTTGCTAGAGAAGACTTTGGCTTGTAACCTTGCCACAGAATTTCCCACGGCACATCTTAAGCTGTCAGAACCTGAACAAATAAAACAATTCTTGGATCCGATTTGATAGTCATGTATGACCTGATTTAATTCAGGCTTGCAATAGGTAACGGTAATAAGCTCCCCAAACTCGTTGCCAGATTTGTTTAAAGTTAAAACAGACTCAGTGTCATTTTGGTTAAAATCAGCACCTTCTTTATTAGCCATATCGGATTCACTGCCGGCAATTTTCGTAGGTTGTGCAAGAGTTTTGATAGTGTCTGAGCTGGAACACACGTAAATTCTAAATACAACGTTCCCACTCAAGAACAACGTGCGTAAATCGACCAAAAGAGTACGAATTTCGTCGTCGATCCATGATACATCCTCTCTGTGTCTTACTATCCAGTCCAACCTGATATTTTCCAAGTTGGTCTTATGCAACAAGGGGCCGTATCGTTGCAGGAATGGCAAGCATGTAGATATACCTGAACCGGAACAGATCAAATATAAATTGGTGAAGCTTCTAACATCTCTTTCGATTCCGCCATAAGGGCCATCAATAAGAATTTTTTTGGTCTCATCCTGGCTTTTGTACAGGCTTCTGGTGAAGCCTTTTTGAGCCCTGATCAACATCTTTATTCCACCAGGATATTTTGCACTGGGGAAGATAGAAAATGGATGATTTGAAATAACGTCCTTATCCGTTGTTCTTACGAATATATGTTGCCCTGGTGAATAGACCATGTCCACATCTTTAACGATCAATTCCACACATCCTTCACCAACCACAGTGACATTTGCAGTGCTAGAAGCCATAAAGCTTCTACCAGGCCTGAGATAACCCTTTACAACCAATCTGTAAAGCAATTGTACAAACCACACTACGATCGTAGCGACCAAATACATATGAGCATTCAATTCAGGATAAATGTGGTAGAAAAGACTAATGTAGAATCCAACGGCTAAAATCCAATGAACTTGTAAAAAAAGCTCATAAACGTATCTCCTGACAACAGACAACGAAAATAACCACAGCAAGTTCAAAAATAAGAGGGGCGGAACACCAGTTCTCCACATTTCATCTGTTTTCCATTGTTGATGCATTCCTTCAGCACCGCCCTCATGATGGGCTTGACGTAAAAAGGGAATGACATGCACCCAACCAAGAAACAAACATAGAATGGACGTCCATTGATGGTATATGTTAATTTTCTCATAGGAGAGACCAACCAACCAACCTATAACGTTGACTTTTCCGGAAAGAGCAAATAAAAATGGCACAAACGACACTGCCATAATACCTGCACGAATAGAAAGAGGCGGTGAGCCAAATCCAGCACAGGGCCTGTAAAACGGATGTGGAACGAAGCAATACAGAAGCGTATATAAAGTAACAGCTAGCACAACCATGAGAGTGCCTACAGAGGTTGGAATACCCAAGCTAGAAAAAATGAACGTCGGGAATCTCCTATAGCAAATACATCTGTTGAGTGCAGCGAGCTTTTTCCCGATTCGAGATAGAAATAAAGGAAGAGTTACCACTGAATTGTTCTTATCCGGAAGAAATTCTTCGCTTGAATCGTAATACCTAATTACCAGCTTCTTGATAAAACACACAAAGATTACGACAACGATCAGGTAAGTCACAAACTTACCATACTGTTTCTGATATGCCCAAGGAGTAGCCGCCTGCGATTTCTTCGTTAACTCGGCATATAGTTCAGATTCTGCGTCGCCAATACAGCGAAGACCATTATCTAAAATCAAATCTCTTAATTCAACCATTTCTCCTTGATTGGCCGAACTCAATCCGAGACATCTTAAGACAACCCCCGGCTTTCTTCTTGTAAAAACTTACCATCAGTAATGACAGTATGATTTATATAATCAAGCAAGAGACGGTATGGGAGAATGTGCTTTTTTACTTGAGCAGTTTTTAGCAAGATCTCAGAAAGCGTATTTGCTCAGCAGTTGCCCTTGAATGCTAGTGCGCAGATATATATATCCAGCTTTGGTAAGAAATATGCGCAATACGCCCAGATATGAGCAGTATTAAATTGACACCTTACTAAATATATAATATCCTTGGCAATTGGCAACCCGAAGATCGAAGCGGACTTTTCGGCACCATTTCTGGAGAAGTGTAAATCAAGATTTTAAATTCATGCAGATCAAGGTTTTTTCTCAGTAGAGCTAGTATGAAGTGGGCTAAAGGATACAACGGTGACGAGTTAGTTAGCCCGGCCTTGTGTTAGGCTGTAAAAGATTACATAGGAAATGATTGTTGTTCTTGCGGTGATTGCTTGTATAATTCGGTTATTATAGTCAGGGCAGTGGTAGCGAATTAGTATGTTTTGTGTAATGTTCCGTTGTTTATAGCTCTTTCATTGAAGCTAGGAAAGTGCGTGCTCATTATGTAGTGGTAGGTCAATATGTGTTACTCAGTAGCACTGCCTTATCGCTTTATATACATTAACATTTGATGGGTACATGGAACTGTTATAGTCACGTCAAGAGAAGTGTATGTATAATGGTTTCGTATTTCTATGGTAATTTTCTTGAGTCGTATTTCGTAAAATATCTGCACGGAAGTAGTACGCTAAGTTGATAGAAGACATTACGACGCTATGAGTCAAAAGAAAGTATAACTTTTGAAAGGGTCGCAAGAGCAGAACAACACAGCAGGATACCATACGTGTAGTTGCGCGTCATCAAATCGAGTTCTGGTTTTTTTATTTGGATTAAGCTAAATATCCATGTACTCTATTTATCGGCATCTCATTACTCGTTCACATTATAATAGCATGCGCCATAAACCATTTACTACTATTAATGTGTTTTGTAATTTAGCCACAAGTCGTCAAGTATGGTGCCGCACGATGTTTTGCCGTTTACATTCAAATGCGACAGCTACGTATCTGATACTAGTGCGATAAGACACCAGAGAGTATACTCAAGTACTTAGAGTACGGGAAGAAGGGTAAAGCACTCTCCGACAGAAAATAAAGATGATATAGGAGTTTTAGCAAACAAGAGAATTGTGATAGGCACTTGCGTCATAAACGCGTGAGGTCTTTTTATGTAAATTGTCTTTCTGAATTAATTACAGATGATAAGATTCCCGACAAGAATTTTCTTTTTTATGAGAAGACGGAATGATATTGGAGTGAGAAGATTGAGTTACAGCTGTGTTGTAAAGTTGGTGGCATTATTGCCTGTAATTTCACATAATACAGGGACATTGTTATGATACATGTTGAGATCCGCAGAACATCCCGTTGCTGCTATATTGAGGCATTCGAGGACCGTGGTCATCCTAATGTGGTCAGCATGACTCGAACAGTTGTAGAGCAATTCGTAGTTATCATGTTCGAAATCTTAAGAGTAAGAAGCCTGATATTAAATTACGAGCACCCCGCTTTGTTATCCTACAATTAAAATAAAAATAAGGTAATACCGGATACTCTGTTAAAAAGGCTTTGGCGGTATTCACAGGATGTGTGTGATCAAATCCGGAGAGCGTTCCATTGTCGATGGCGGGATTTTAGTTCGAGTAGATTCATGGTTTCCTGTTGTAACTTGAGCTTTAGGGTAATATTCTGAAAGCAATTCGTCATATCGTTGAGAGTAATTTTCTACTGTATCAGCAGATACTGAGCTCCGTATTAGGAAAAGGTTATCTGTATGAGACTCTTCATCCTGTTTTTGTTAAGTTCAATTCCTGCAAAACTACGAATTTATATCCAAATTTTCTGATGTTGTGCTTATCTCATCCGGCGCATTGAGATATCCACAGCCGAGATTGGAGCTGTGTACTCTCAAGATACTTGAGTGTTCGTTGTTAATCTGTACGTAGTCTCAGAGCTCGTCTCTGGATTTAAAAGTTTCTGTCCTAGAATAACCAGTTAGTGTGTAAATGAACTCGAGAGGTATGGCCACTCAAACAAAAGAAGCTTCACACGCGGAAGCGAAATAAGTTGTTTATTCTTCAGCAACCTGGCACCAGCCAGTTTCTGCTACGACTCAGGTGAAGAGGGCACGTAATCATTGGAGTTAAGGGAACAGACAGTTTGCCTTTTTTTTTTTATTCCAGGGTCCCTGGGGAAAAGCAACCTCGAAATCTGGATTTCCGCAAGGGGTATTCAAGGAGCAGCGAGCATGGAGAATCGACTTATTGACTTATTAACCATCAGTAACAATATTTAATGTGGTCAATTCAAGTATTCCAAAAGGGAAAGGTGCAAAAAACCAAGCGTATACAAGAGACTAAAATATCTTGATATTTTGCTGTTTTATTTACATCAAGAATAAATATGTCAGAACCTCAGCACGCCTCAATCAAAGATGAACGCCCTTCTGGACAGCCAGCACCTGCCCACTCTAAATATAAGAAGTTTGTTCTACCATTAATTGGCTTATTGACTTTGGGGTTTGCCTACATAAGCCGTTCTACCGGTAATGCGTCAAATTCAACCTTTGAGGTCCCTGTTTCTCAACATTGTGTAAAATCCAAACCATACTATCCGTCGTTCAATAAGTCTGTGAATTTGATTTTGAACGACAAGCAATTTAAAACTGACTCGATAAAGAAGTTGTCTGGTGCTATTCAGATACCTACCGAAATTAGTGACGTCAATCCACAGCCAGACAGCGATCTAGAGTATTATTCAGAGTTTTTCAAACTCCACAAATACTTTGAAGAGACTTTTCCTCTTGTTCATTCTCATTTGAAGGTAGAAAAAGTCAACAAATTAGGGTTGCTGTATACATGGGAGGGTTCCGATCCAAGTTTGAAACCAATACTATTTATGGCACACCAAGACGTCGTCCCAGTTAACAGAGAATTATGGGATTCTTGGGATTATCCGCCATTTTCGGGTCACTATGATCCAGAAACTGATTATATTTGGGGTCGTGGTTCCATTGATTGTAAGAATTTATTGCTCGCTGAATTAGAAGGTATAGAACAACTGCTGCTTGATGGTTACCAACCAAAAAGATCTGTTATCCTGTCCATGGGCTTTGATGAAGAATCAAGTGGGTTTTTCGGCGCTAAAGCTCTGGCATCGCTTTTGTTGGAAAGGTATGGTCCAAACAGTATGTTTTCCATTATGGATGAGGGTGCTGGGCTTTTGAAATTCAGAGATAATCTGTATGTTGCCGCAGCTGTAAATGCTGAGAAGGGTTATGTCGATGTTAATATTGCTGTTCACGGCCATGGTGGTCATTCATCCGTTCAACCTGATCATACTACCATTGGTGTCGCATCAGAATTGATTTTTATGATGGAAAACGATCCATTTAATTACGATTTCTCGCTTGATAACCCCATATATGATGTGCTACAATGTGTTGCCGAACATTCCACCTTTCTGCCACCCCACATCAAAGACGCAATTCTAAAAGCCCCGGTAGATGAGGATGAAAGGAAACTTTTAACAGAGTTTGCTAGTTCTCGTCGTGACCTACGTGATATGATCAGAACAACTAGAGCCGTAGATATAATCAACGGTGGTGTTAAGGCTAACGCATTGCCAGGGTTGACTAGTTTTGTTATTAATCATAGAGTGGATATTCATTCATCAGTGAACGAAACTGTGGAGAATGATTTGTATTGGGCTAAAGTTATTGCTAAAAAACATGGCTACGGTTTGGCTTACCATGATGAAGTTATCATTCCGGAAACAAAACTAGGTCATATTTCTTTGACTTATGAGAAGATGCTAGAGCCTGCTCCAGTGTCACCAACTTCAGGACATGTTTGGGATATTTTTGCAGGTACTGTCGAAAACTTGTTTCAAAATGAAATTCTGGCTGATAATAAAGATGCCGAGGTTTACGTCACAGGTGGTTTGTTCTCTGGAAACACCGATACAAAGTATTACTGGGATTTAAGCAGAAACATATATCGGTTTGTTGCTAGTGTGTTTCCATTACAACAACTGAGAACCATTCACTCCGTTAACGAGCATATTTCTGCGTCTTCTCACATGTCAGCGATTGCTTTTGTGTATGAATATATTGTTAATGTCAATGAATATGGTCATGACTGAAAACGAGATTTGCTTTTGATCTGATTGTGATTCTTTAATATAAGGTATATGTATATATTCCCAAATTCACTGCTAAATCATTTCTTGTTCCTCAGCCTTGTATAACTATCGAAACCAAAAATTATAACTTTAAGTACAACGACTGATAATCAACTAAAGGAGAACCTCGATACGGTTTAGTTTACACAAGGGAAAGAAAATGTAGATTAGGGCATCTTCACGAACGCTTGTGCAGAGTGAGATTACCGAGTCCGTTTTGCCCAACTGTGGGCAAAGTGGTTCTTGTAGTCAAAATCACCAGAGAGTATGGGTTCACTACTTGGTACAAGGAACTAGAAGTGCCGTAAAAGCATTACGAAGACAAAAAATTTACAGATCTGGTTTCTTCGTAACCAGTTCAGCCATCAAGAGCCCGCTTCCGGTGGGGACATTTCTCGATTCTGCCATTGAAGAGCTCTTGAATGGGGCAGAATAAAAGCGGACAGTTTTATGCCTAATCAAAGCTTAGTTAATAATAAACGTTTTCTACTATGACCTACCGATCAAAAAGGGTACACATTATATGCATCAAAGTCTAACAACAATGAATAAAAGACGAACGAAATAAAAACAATGGCTTAAAATCAGGTGTCTAAAGCGCGTGCTTTTTCCTTCGAAACGGCATACAAGTCCTCTGATGTTATGGTTTCCAGCCACTTGGCAATGACGAAATATTCCTCAGCTTTGGCAAACTTTCTCTCAAATGCCATTTGCAAGGGGGAAGAAATTAGAATATCAGTACCGCTCATTTGTCATCGACCAAATAGCCGTTGTTCTTTTTGGTTTCACCCTCTAGAAAATCTAATTGACTCTTCATCTAACCGCCAGAATAGGCTTGACTAATCTTGTCTGCCACATTTCGTACCCAGTATGATAGGGAAAAGAATACCGGAATCCTTGACCTTTGACAGAACGAACTCGATCATAAAAGGTGGTCACAATAAACCTTCAATATAACAAATACTAATTGACTTGATCGGTAATGTCAGAGTCTTCGCTCATTAAAACGTGAGAGTGGTCGAAATGCTGCAAAACGTACTAGAATATGACACCCGACTCGGTAAACACCTTTTCTTACTAGTTTCCCTGTCTTCAACCTCCAACAATGGTGATCTCCCTAGTGGATGAATTTTCTTTAATTCTGGAGGAGCACAAAAGTTGGAATCTCTCTTATAAGGAACGATTTCTTATTCAATTAAGATGGTCTAAGGACCATACGAGTGTAAATGCTCTGGACCCGGTCCAGCTATTTAACTCTAATAACACGCAATATCATATTTAGCTTGTATTACCCATCTTCTATTCAAATTGTTGGAAGAAAATATAGATGATTGTTATATGATCATTCCGCCATATCTAGCGGTGTCCACTGACCCCCAAATATGCCAATGATAAAGCTGCGGATGCAGATTGAAAAAATAATAGTAGTGGCCTTAGTGAAGGAAGCATGGTTGCCATAGTAACGGGAGGGGATCATCTTCAAATGTGCCAAGAATTCCCCACTCAGCACCTTCTCAAGCGAATGGGCTACTAACGGTGATTTGCCTTGTTGGGCTAGTCTTGGCATTAGTGTTGCACCTAAGGTTAACTCTAATGTTTATTCAAAGGTAAATAGCCATAGGCATGAAAATTGAAAGTGGGTAGGCTCCACTGAACCCGCATTTGAACACTGATTGAATTAAAAGCGTGATGAATATTATTGAATTGGCAATTTTCGGCAGTCCGTTGTGTTTGGAAAGGAATTCAACACCAGATGCCACCTGCTGGAATAATATTTGTAACCCTTTTTTATTTTATCTCTCAGACAAATGCTTGCTTGCTCTTGATGGGAAATGCTGCCATACAGTAAATGACTATATGGTAGCCCATTCCCACAACAAGTCCATATAAATGTTGGTATGAAAGTCACGTATAAGCTGATAAGGCAAATGACACTGTCACATGACCTACGACACAGGATGATGACTGCGATGATGCTTTTGTGTGCCCTGCTATATTAACCCATGTATGAGATGCGGCCTAGTATTCTGAGGTTTCAATTCCACAGGAGGACGCAAGCAATACGGGAAATTGACTCTTTTCAGAATAATTTATGATGTATACAGACATGATAACTTTGGGTTAACACTAACGAGAGCATATGTAAAAGCCACCAAATCGAAGAACACGTCAGAATTACTAAACGATCATTATAGACCAATGTTGTTTAGATAATGTACTATCGCAGTCTATAATACTTGATAGGATTAGTTGTGCTCTTTTATGCAGGGTGTGTTAAGCAAGCTAATTTCATATGTACAAAATAACGATATGTATTTGAAGTACTCTCCTTTGTGTCGTAGTGGGCGTGCCTGTAATTTCCGTGCGATCTACCGTGCCTTTGATTTTAATAAGAAAACTTGCAGACGTTCTATGCACAAGAAACAGCTGTCCCATGCTTAAGAAAGGCCCAAGTTAGGAGGTTTCATTCATATCTGCAAAAGCGTTAGCTAAAAGCTTTATATTGAAGCTTCTGAACCTCTTAGCGATTATATGGGATTTTCATGTGGATGTTAGATATTTTCTACATCATCACCGTAACTTGGGCTCATTTAAATTAACTTGTTTCAGGCTCAATCACAGAACTATGGGATCGGTAATTACCAAATTTTATTCCTTACTTATAACGAATGAATTACGTTATTATTAGACAGTTCTATTCCCATAAAATTATTAAACTTTTAGCTCCATTTCGATTATATAAGAAATGCGTACGGAGATGCGGGGAATTGGTTCCTTGCAAGTGCAGTCAAAGCAGTACAGAAACCAACAGTATGGTATTATTTTTGCTGCCACATCTGCGTATGTAATTCTTCATATGCTTTCGGTGAGGTCTTCCATCAGTTAAAAGTGTTGATATCGAGAATATAGTAGCCCTTCTCAATTATTCTGTATGTATCACATTAGGACAGATAGAAACTTAAGATGAGTAACAGTAACAGCAAATAAATGTATAGACAGAAGGTGTCAATGTTGTACAAGAACAGTTCATACGATCGATAAGCAAAAAAATCAGTCTTTGATAAATCTCAGATATTTCGAGCATTAATTCAATCTTGCTTGATAGAATTTGTACTTTTCAACTACAATAAATCAAGAGGAGAATTCATAGATTTGTGAAACAGAGAAATGTTTCGTGTTTATAGAGTTATTGCTTTAGCAAAACCCCTCGCCTTTACTACAAAACTTAAGTCGCTTAGACGAAGAATCAGAAGGTAACAAAGAAAATGTTTACTATTATCAAATAGGCATATCGCAGCGTAGAGGCAAGTATAAAGATATTACATTCGCTAAAAGGAAAAAAGAACATAGGCCGTTTCAAAGGTAAAACTAAATTTAGGAGCAATAAGTGCCGCGATAAACTCTAGGATAGTTTTCTCTTTTGAGCATTTTCCTTCGTAATGTTGGTGCTCAAGTAGAAGGGAGGAAATACGGTTGTGGCTACTTAATGTACCAAAAATAAAAAAATCATTATCTGGATAAAATCGCGAGAGACCAACTATGGCTAGGCATTTTAAAAATGATAATTCTATGCTCAAACTCTCTCGAAGAATATCAAGCATATCAGTTTACGAAATCACAACATTTGCTACTGTATCTTAAAATAATAGCGAAGAGCAGAAATCCCACAGTGGGGCTAGTGGGTCTATTGACACGTAGACAGTCATTTTTAGCTCCTTGTTTGTTACATTGACTCTAACACGTCAAGAACGAGCCCTACGACACCAATAATTTCATCCAAAAAAATATTGCCTTTCTTTTTGCCTCATTGAAAACTAGGTTTTAGGCACGTGTTTAAAGTTTACAGAATTCTTCCAGAACAATTTTAAAGTATAAACATATTGCTTGGGAAGGCACAAGGCAAGGGACTGAAAATTGAGTTTTTAGCTTCGCAGATTCAAATAAGTGGAATGATACGAAAGATCGGGGACCTTCGGTCCATACAGGCCTAGTGTCAAGAACTTTTAGCGGCCAATATATAACCGCTGCTGATCAATAAAGCAGTAGTGAGGTATATGTTGCCACAAACAAATCTTTCAGATTACGACAAGTTATGGCAGTAAGCGTGAAAAGAAAAGGGTGCTTTAAATCTGGCTAGCCCTTCAGTGAATAACCTTAACAACGTTTCTTTTGTCAAGGCAAGCGAAAGTCATGCGATATGGTTGGGGATTTTTTATATACCGTGACAGAGTGGTCGGTAAAGATTTCTTAGTAGCGCCAGTACAAACTGCCATCCATCTCTTGGCTACCCACTTTCTCACTGTCGCAGGTTTGAAAAAAATATCATACTGTAGAGATAGTCAACTATACACAGCAGCAGCGCTATGACCACTATATACCACATTCGAGAAATTGACCTATTTGATTGGTTACTCCTTGAATCCAGCTTATCTATGAGTTTTTTGTTGACCCATTTATTGAAAGGCCTGCTGCTTGCGAATGATAATAATAAAATTATTGGTTCTAGATGATTAATTTTACAAGAAGGAGATTTTGAGGCCATTTGATTAAGGTAAAAGTTACTTGGTATTCTGTTTTAAAAAGGAATTTTGATATATGTATAACAAGCATATTATAGCGTGCCCTAAGTAACGAAAGAACAGTGTTTCCCAAATAGGAAAGCAGGGCGTAGTTTATGCCAGATTTTAAGGTGCTATACAACACATGTATTGCATTCTGTCTTGTATGGTTTCTAGATGTAGGATGTTAAAAATCACCACTCACTGTTAGAAATATTGATCCTTTATATATGTCTAGATAAGGGGAGAAAACTATACGTTCTAGAATAAGTGATGCCACATATTTTACTGACGCAATTCCTGAAATGCCGTTTTTAAGTTACTATGATTAATAAAAATTCTACAAGTTCAAAACAATACTTCTGGAGGCCCAGCAAATACTTTTATTCAACATAGTCGGTCAGTTCGTGATGATTTAGGAATCATGTTCATCAATCTTTGACGCATAGGGAAGAGTAAAATCTGTCTTAGGCACACATTTAACAAAATAATTCGTACCTGAATCTCTTCCAACACAGTAGTGTTATCAAGTGATCTAGAAATGATTAACTATGCTTGAACATTGGGGCAGCAATCAAATCGTTTAGTACAACGATGTCATGTGTGCCCACGAAATGGCCAATTACCAAACTCTCTAGAGTTTACTTCACTCAGTGCAATATCAGTGCTCACCGCTTCATTTTAATGGAAACTATAACTCCATCACAAGTGCTTTGCTAGACTTAACTTTGCTCATATACTGCGTAGAAGATACTTTTTTGGATATTTAGGGCTATAGAAGGCTACCTTTTTGGTATTTTTGTCAAAATGGCATTACCATTATATCGCATGCAATTTATTTCATTCGAATATTGATACAAAACCCTAGGTACTTAAATGAGATATTATACTCTGCTTTATGAACCCAGTTCTCAGTCTCTACTGGCGAACATATTGTATTTATGAATAATGTTAGAACGATTCTCATCATATATATATATATATATATATTCAAATCGCGTATGGAATGTGCGATAATGGGACGAGCGAAAGTTATATCCTTTTTATATTTTTGTTGGATATAACGCGTTCCTTTTTTTTAATTAAAGATTCGAGAACCACTATGAGCAGTAAGTAATTTAGCAATAGTCCTACAAAAGGTCAGAATTTAAAAAAATGTGTATATAATGATACTATCGGCAAATTTCATATTGTTCTAGCAGCAGTAACATTAAGTGAAGTATCTAAACTCTCCTTGGTAATTGTCGGTAACGGAAGAGACATTTGCTGAAATGTGAACTTTTAACATTTATATGTAGTTCGTTTTGATCAGTCGAATAACCCTCGCTCACAGCAATTTGGTCTCGAGCTATTATAAATCCTCTCAATAACCACTGGCATAAACTCGCACCGAAATACGAAAATCCTACGAAGATTGCGGTCCGGTAATAATCATTTCCATTTGTGTCAGTCGTGCGAAGCTCCAGACCAATTATTGGAGCGACTAAGGCAAAGGCGGCAATAAAAATCCAAGTGACGCCAAAAGTAACAGCTAGTTTTTGGAGACCAACAATGCGTGCAACAATAGAAGCAATTGTTGGCCAAATTGTTCCCATAATAGAACCGGCTAACAATCCAAAGACTACCGCAGTGGCCAGATTTTTACATGGTATCCACATAGCCCAACAGAGAATAGCCATGACAAGATGCAATATCATACCAACTGTCAATGGTCCATACTTGTCAGCGATATAGCCTGCGATTGGTCTCCCTACCAAAGAGCCTACACTCACCATACATGATACGTATGAGCCTTGCTTGCTTGTATAGCCCAAACTCATGGCAAAAGCAGATAGGGAATATAAAAGAACGACGTATCCTAACATAGCGCACGATACAAACCCGAAAAGCAACCAAACCCCGAAATTTGAGAGTACATCCCAATCTAACAATTTAAACTTGTACTTTTTGTGCTGGCTTGTGCCTTGAGTTCTTGTCCTAGTTAACGTAAGTGCAATGACACTAAGTGATGTGCATATAACGCATTGAGCGATAAGTGCCCATTTAACACTTTTTCTTTCTAGAATACTTTGCATCCCTAAGTTAAATACGATACCTCCTAAGCCACTTCCGGCAGTTCCTATCCCAGAGGCCAGTGATCTTTTCTTTCTGAACCACAGCGGGATCAATGTAATGCTAGGTATTAAGATAGATGCTAAGCCAAATGAAATCAAGACGCCCTGCGTTAGATAAAGCTCCCAGAGATTTGTAGAGAAAGCTGCTAGTAGAAGAGCTGCTCCTTGAAGCAAAATCCCCAAGCCAATAATGACTTGAACCGAAGATACATGGTAAAGCCATGTTATAACAGGAGCAAATAAAAGTCCACTACTGAATGCCAACCCACCAATAGCTGCATAATCTAACTTATCTCCGCCAGCAAACGTATTGTTATCTAAGTAATATGCCAAATAGATAGCATAACCGGAATTTGCTCCCCAAGTACAGAAATTGTATAGAACAAAAGCCAGAAGAACAAACCATCCGTATCCCCCATCGGGAACGTCAATATCAGAAGGTAATACATTCGCGTTAAGGTCTGCTTTATTAGCCGCTCTCAGTTTGTTCTCGATACCGTTTATGTCGCTTTTATCCTGTTTCGCAGACATTATTAATACAGGCCAATTGCAAATAGTGTAGAAATTACTACGCGCTGGTCTAGTAGATATGGCCTTCTACCACTAGGATCAAATTCCAGAAAGCATTCTTATATATAATTTTTGGGCAGCGGTGAGCACCTGGGAAGCGGGAATACAAATAAAATGGATATTATTTATCATGTCGTTTTCAGCCTTAAAATTACCTTGGTGACGAAAAAACATTGTACATCTTTCATGTATGGAATACCTGTTGAAGCGGGAATAGTCAAAAAACGGAAAACTTGGAAAATCATGAAAAGATGGGTGTATACTTCAAGCTCAAATTAATAACTTTGGAAAAGTACGTATTTGTTTTCTATATATGCATAGTAATGGAATATATGGCAGTCCACCAGCCGTAGTACCACAGAAACGGGGCAATTTGTAAAAGAGTGAGCCTGCAATCGGTTTGCTTTTGACTATTGATAGAAAATGAAAAGGCCGGAAACTTTATCAAAAAAGAACACTATGAGTAGACAGAGTAGAAGAAAGCCTGCTAAGTCATGTTACTTCTGTAGAACGAGAAAACTTAAATGTGATAGAGCAAGACCGTTTTGTCGAAGTTGCTCTTCCAGAAACCGAAAACAATGTAATTACGAAGAAAATGACACTTCAGAAGAAAATCGCCTTAGGGCAAAATACAGGAGATGCTCAAAGTTCCAGATGGCCCGTCGTATTGAAGAACTCGAATCTCACATAACAAAACAATCCGACGCTGACACCCAAGAGGAAAAAAACCCTCTTTACAACATGAGGTATCTATCTTCAAAGCATAATAGACACATTATATATGGGCCAACATCATATCGAGCGATACTAGCAACCCAAACCAATACTTTTGCTAAATACAGGGAAGAGATATGGAAAGTCTTAAAGCTTCGTCGTAACAGCTGGAAGAGAGAACATCACTACTCAACCTTGTCAGAGATTAGTTCTATCGAAACTACCCCACAGAATTCGAATTCACGGAGTGTTGTCGAATCCTTATGCGAATCGCTTCCGACCTATGAGGACTTCCGGCAACATCTGGTAGATTTTTTTGCCAGTGACTTTTATCATAGCTACCAAATCGTAAATGAACAGAAAGTACTAAAAAACCTGCAAGATTGTTTTGTGAAAGGTCCAAAAAATAACAAAACAGGCTGTCATGCAATAATTGCGCTTAATCTAGACACCAAAAAAAACTATTACAAAGTGGGTGTAATGACGGCAATTATGTGCCTAACATCTCACCCGAGTAAAGTTTCAGAAGCTGTTGAGACCTTCCATAAAGTCTTAACATCCTTCGTTTCGGCTAAAGTTTTTTACATTGAGCGGGTGGAATTTCTATTTCTTCGTTATTTGTATATAAACGTTGCAGGTCTCGATGGAGGTGATCAGTCACATTGCATATTTCTTCATGGACTGACAATTGACACAGCTATTTATATGGGTCTTAATGAAGATCTTCGGCGTTTATTCATGGATAAAGTTTACTCAATAGAGGAAATACCTTATTTGGAGAGGTTATGGCTATGGATATTATTCACAGACGTAAAAATTTCACTTTCCACAGGAATTCCACCACGTATCAGTGATGCTTTTGTAGACAAGGTGCGTCTGGAAAATTACTCTTCAAAAAATGATATACTTCTTTATAAAACAACATTGAAACTAAGAAGTATCATGGAACAAATTCACGCTCACAAAG
The DNA here is from genome assembly GCF_001298625.1 of Saccharomyces eubayanus. Classification (NCBI taxonomy): domain Eukaryota; kingdom Fungi; phylum Ascomycota; class Saccharomycetes; order Saccharomycetales; family Saccharomycetaceae; genus Saccharomyces; species Saccharomyces eubayanus. Next base: position 2,110 of record NC_030974.1, on the reverse strand, counting down.
TATCGCCCAACATTCCCCTTATTATTCAGGACTTGAAATCGTTCACCATGGATGTGTTTAAGCCGTTGAATTTTTACTTAGATATATCAAATTTAGATGGTAGTGAGTTCACCGAACTCCAACTATGGCACGTAACCCTTCATATGCTAGCGAGTTTATCAAATCTTCATACTTTGACATGTCAAGATTACAATCCGATAATATTGAATGCGAGCATCCTGGCTCCATTGAACACATTACAATTGTGTTTCAAAGTTCTTGAAGGTTATTTTAAGTTAGACGATGGTAGTTTGCCCTCAGCTTCCGCGTATTTCTCTCAAAAATGGCCACGTCTAAACAATGCCTTATTTGTCTTTTACGTGGGCTCTTTTAGGTCATTGATTCAGATTTACACCATATTTCTCCAACGTATGGAAAATAAAAGCATCCAATTATTTATGCAGACAAATATGTCCAGAAATCAAAATATACGTTCTGGGGACATCGAAGGTCCGCACGATGGTTGTATTTCGCTGAGAACTGCATTCAAAGAGATGAAAAAGATATTTGATAATTTTCATCAAGAAAGGTCGAGAAGCCTTACCCAAATTTGGCAGAACTCCTATTACTTTTCCATCATTATATCAATGGAAAAAATAGGAAGGAGAGTATTTGGTAAGGCAATACAGAATATTGATGACAGACATATAATAGAAGAGAGCACCTCTAAAGACAATTTAACGACAATATTAAATGATTCAGAAGAATTTTTGATGGAATTTTCAAGGAGTTTTACCGAGGATATATTAGGGCCATCAGACGACTTCTTTGATACTGCTATTTGCGGATGGAATGATTTTGAAGATTTTTTTTTTTAGTTGGTGCAGCGAATGAGCGAATGATTGCTTGAGAATAAAACAGTGGATATTGACCCCATTTTACCAGCTAAAATGGAAAAACACTTTATGGACGCTACAATAGTCACATCCCATATTTTGTACTACTGGATAAACATCCTGCTCGTTTTCTTCGTAGCAGTTACTTTTTCTTCTTTAAAAATTAATGTCCGGACTAACTTGATTCGTTATCTATTATAGAAATTGATTCCTTCTAAAATAGCATACGGAATTGTAAGCTTCCGAAATTCGTAGGGTTATGTTGCGATTCCGCAGTATATTAACTTGCACGTTTTGATGAACAAATGACATGTTTTTCGAAGAACACAAATTAAACTATATTTTGCTGGCACATTATGGCTAATAAGTCCATGCAATTAATTGTTTTATTACCCTTGTCACATGATTTATCGGAACGCGTTGTCCAAGAAAGAAGTTCAGCCACTCTTGCAAGTCACATTAGCTGGGCGGCTAAGTAAGCGGTAATAAGAGAGAGGCTATGCGATGAGTGATATATACGATGGATGTATGTTTAGCAAAGCCATATTCATGTCATCGGGAATAAGAGCATGGAAAATTCCGGTTTAGGTGTAGTTATGCAGTATTACTTGTATGGAATTAGTAAATGTAAAAGTATGTGGGTAAAAATGAAAAGTGAATTAGTAGCGCAAAATGTAAAATACCAAATGTAATTTTTTAGCGTCCATAGGAATGTGTGATGCTCTTAGAATAATACTTTCGCGTGAATGGAAGGATGATATGTAAAGTATTTGGCATTATTTAATCCGTAGATATGTTATGCTATATATATGGTATGGGATATGATATTTTCTTGAGACTGGTCAGGATAATGAAGTATGCTATGGGATATTGAAAGTGATGGTATATGGTATGGGAGATATGGAGAGCGATGTGTGAAGAGAGATGGTATTATGATAATATTATAATGAGGTATGGTATGTAATGTTTAGTGAGTGATGGTATAGGGTACTATTATATGTATTATATCGATAATGGTATATGATTGTATAGAGATAGTGAGGGTATATGGTATTATATAGATAAAGATGGATGGTGGTTATAGCATCATAATAAGAAGCAGTAATGAGGATATAGTCTATATTATGTGAGGGTATATTGTAGTGATGGAGGAGAGGTGGTGAAGATAATTGATATTTGATGCTATAAGTGCAATTGTGAAAATATTGAGATGTTTTAAGCGGATATATGATGTA